>NW_009925217.1:0-31599 GCF_000696875.1 Nestor notabilis | reverse complement strand
TATAGAATATAGAATATAGAATATATAAATATATTATCTGGACTCTACAGTTCTTACAAGTAATGAGCTTGTTAAGCAAGAAATTAAGATGTAATTGTCAACAATAACCCACCACCGCTCCCCCCTCCCAAATTCAGGCCATATGTAATTTCTAATTAAACTTTTAGAGAAACAGCTTTCCATAACGGTGACATTTTTCCTACCAGGTGTGAAAAGACTTGCAGAAAATAATTGTATTTCCCAGGCACCAATACAAAGGAAAAGCGTATGAGCTCTGTAGCTCCCCAGCACACCATGTATACAGTGTCAGTAACTGCATGGAGTGGGAATTGATTAAAATGGTTCAGGTTTTGAAGGATTAATCAAGAGATGACACATGCAGGCCCCTAAGTGCCAGAAAAAAGGTGTTTGTCTAATTAAAATTTATTCAGAGCTAAAGCCATCCTGAGTTAAAGCTTCGGCAGCATCAGATCATTCCCACGTTCACTGCTAGGTACATGCATTATGCATCGAAGCGTGTTCCTGTCCTGTCCTTGAGAGCTACAGCTGCAGCAGAGTTGGAAATGGTAATTGATGGAATATATAAATGTCATTATTGTTGGCATTGTGTGGAGAGGTGGTTGTGGGATTGTTTTTCTGTTGTGATGATGATAATTTTTCCCTCTATTTTGCTGCTTCCAACAATGCAGAGCAATGCCTGTTATTTCCAGTGTGGCAACCAAAAGCAAGATGTTTATGGAAATGTATGTTATATTGATAACTCTTTTAGTTAAACAGACTCTAGAGGTGTCTCTTTTTGCTTCCTCTTTTGTGAGTCCGCTTAGCTGCTCTGCTTAACATTACATCCATATCCCAAACTTTTTCAACCTTCTGCCCTGACTCTGCTGAAGAGAGTAGGTTGGGCATAAGTTGTGGGAGTCCTTCTCCCCACAATTAGGCTTTGCTTTAGAAGGGCACAAAGAAGGGACAGGCAGGGAGCCTGTTTGGGCAACTGAGACTTGTACCTGCTAACAGAGAGAGAACAGACCATGTCCAAGCTGTTTCAGTCTCACCTTGTATGAGGGCAGCCAAGATGATCCCCAGCCCATGCCAGTTCCTGAAGCACACTCACTTGGAAGAGAGCTAGGTGGATCAAGCCGGGAAAGTTCTGAAAAGGATAAATAATCATTTCCAGAGCCAAATGTGCAAAATGGGTGAAAAATAATCTAACTTGGTTATTGGCCATGACCCAACCAAATCCTTTGGAAGGTTTTGGTGAAGCAAGACACTGTTAATAGCACAAGGCTCTTATAGGCTTCTGTCACCTGGAAAAACTTGGACATAGTTCTAATAAAGCTAGAGAGGCAGAATAGTTTTTCTGTAGTTCTTCCTTCTTTGTTCAAAAAAGGAAGTATGGATCTCCTTTTTCACCCAAGTCTTTCCAGAGTGAGCAGTGGTAGAAATGCTCTCCATGTGTACATCTGGCTGCTGCCATCTGATTTCAGACTTGTGCAGCTTGAGGATGGGCAAAGCATCCCTTACAGATGCACCAGAGGAGAATGGTCTTCTTGTTCTAGTGCCCGAGTCTGGAGCAGCAGCTGAGCCAAAGAGCGAAAATCAAGTGCTGTTGAAGAACAAAAAAAAAGTGGAAGGCAAATAAGGACACATGCTTGTTTGTGTTGCTGTGTTGAGGCTTGAAGCATAATTTATAACATTGCTAGGTACAAAATGTTTAGGAGCAAATTTGGTTTTTTCAGTTTGCAGAATGACAATATCCTTCAAAATTGATGTGTCACAGCTTTCACATTTAGAAGAAAGAACTCTGGGTCCCAAGGAAACAAGAACAGGACTGCCAGCACCCTGGGGTATTTGTCAATACTTGAGTGGGAAACTGTAGGAGAGGTCCTGACACGTGGTGCTTATAGACAAACTGATGAGAGAAAGTAATTTCTGAATAATTTTGCAAGCACATGTTTGTTCTAATGTGTGAGGATGAAATTAGTAACTTACTCCTCAAGACAAAATATATCCTGCAAATAAAGACTAAACTGAGCTCCTGTAGTGAAGCAGAAAAGGCCAGAATCCGTTTGAACTTCTCCTTTTTATCTTTCTTTTTTTATTGTGAGTAAACAAACCACAATTTAAAGAGTGCATTCTCCAGACATTGATAAAGAAGCAAGGGAGTTGTTAGGTGGGAGGGAAACCTCCTGGGGAGCAGCACAGAGACTTCAGTGTGCTTTGGGTTAGGGTCTTCATCACAAGTGCCCCAGGCGTTTGAAGTTTGGTATTTACCAGAAGTAAAAACAACAAGAAAAATGGAAGTAGGAAAGAATCTGTTGTAATGAGCCTCTGTGGGGAAAAAGGAAAAAAAAAGATCTTGTGTGCCTAGTACGTGCCTGGAAGCGGTATTTAATTGACTGTGCTAAGAATAGCTCTGCTTCTCCACCTTGGTCTGCACTGGAGGAATTCTGAAGTATTTTAGGTGGAGAATCCGTATGAAACGCCAAAATATATCCCTTTAGAAACAGTGCTTGAAGGCTCCCTCTGAATCACTGTGTAGCAGGAGTCCAGCAAAGCCTTCTCGCCCCAGGGAGGAGGAATCACGTGGGCACTCCGATGAAGCAAGGGTCTTTGTTGCCATAAAGGTCATAAGACATTTTTCATAAGAGCAAAATCCTTTTCCCCCAGTGTTTCATAGCCTAGTTTCTACATGGCACTTTACATGCTTAAAGTCAGACTTGATACCAAACCAAACCCTCCACCCTTTAGGAACTTTGAAATGTGAACTGGATCCAGGCAGACGCTTGGAGGGTTGAGCTGCCCATCTCACCGTGGGTTGCAGCAGGCCTTTTCTGTGTTTGCAGTCTGAGCAGTTCTGAGGTGGTGCTGCCATGCACCTCTACATGTCTGCAGTGCATCTGCCCCAGGAGGGTGCTGAGACAAGTGGCACAGGTTGCCCAGAGAAGCTGTGGCTGCCCGGTCCCTGGAAGTGTTCAAGGCCAGCTCGGGCGGGGCTTGAAGCAACCTGCTCTAGTGGAAGGTGTGCTGTAGGGGAAGTTGTCCCTGCCCTTGTCAGGGTAGTTGGAACTAGATGATCTTTAAGGTCCCTTCCAACCCAAACCATTCTGTGATCTGTGCACAGCTGCAGCATTTCCTGTGGGAGGAGGAGACAGCACCTCCCTTTCAGCACTTCAAGGATCCAGTGATTGATAATAGTTGTCAGGAAGGTGCCAGGTTTGTTCTTGTCATCTAAAAGCATATGTGGAAGGCCAACTAGCATGTCACAACAGCTGACTTTTAATAGTTCAAAAGCCTTTGCAGAGTTTGTATTAACAATTACATTATTTTTACCCTTTTCAGGTCAGAACAAGAGCAGATACATTAAAAAGCTCTAGTAACTCCAGGGCTGTTATCTCCAGAGATGCACTCTGGATATTAGAGATATTCACTATGTAAAATGGAACAAATGAGCAAATGACTATAAAATATAGTGTATTGATTGTAATGGGAAGGCTTTATTATAGGTTTCACACTGTTGATTGGTAATGAGCCTTTTCTTTCTTTCTTCCCTTCTTCCTTTTTTACAGAGGCATAGTTCAATGTCTTACAAGTCTCGAGAGGAAGATCCATCTCTTACAGAAGATGAGGTAGGTTTCTTGCACAAAATCCAATAACCAACTAGAGACCTTTTTTCAGGCAGAAATTAGCGTAAGATATGCATGATTAAGCAGGATCTAAGAAAGGTGAAATTTGTCTGAAGGAAAAATGAAAGCCAAAGTTTCTCTGCACAGAGTTTATGCTGCCACATTCCTAAAATCAGTATTGTAGCATATGGCTGTATCAGGCCAATGAGTTAAAAACTGGTGCTAGAAAATACCAGGAGGCCACAATTAGCTGATCATTGATCAGCTGATTCTTGATTTGGATGACAAGCTTTATTTAAAAATAATCAGGAGCCTTTTGAAACATGCTCCACCTTCCCTCACAAAGTATATGGGGCTCTGGGAAATAAACAGAAGCACAATAAAAGCACTGAAACATAAACTGTCAGTAAAATAATTTGAGGAGATTGAAACAAAGATAGAAAAGTTAAACAGAAATGAGGTTGCTTGTGATCATCTCCAATAGACCAATGCAGTTTACAAAAATGTTTCTGGACATAAGAGTAAACACAAACTTGGCAATGAGCTGAGCAAGCTAATGCTTTCTGCTGGGTGAAGCGTTCCCAGACATTATGAATTAATTGATCCTTGAACTGGATTGCTGGAGAGGGTTAAGTATGGATGGGCAGAAAAATCATTTCTGTTGTTTGGTTGGCTAAAAACAGTAAAAAGTAAGAAGTATTGCCATCTACAATTGGATGTCTCTATTAAAAAAATCCCAAAAATACAGGATTAACAGAAGTGATCTGTTTCATCTGCATCTGTCAGTGGTGCTTAATGGCAATGGATGTTTTCATGCCAATCTACTGTTTTAATTGCATTGATACCAATCCAGAGTGGCCTTGCATGCTCAGGAAAGACTTTATATGTAAGAAAAGAGCTATGTTGCTATTGCGATGTTAGGTAGCAGAGAAGCAGCACAGGGAATTTCATCCATCTGCCCTGTACAGGGGGTGGTATCCACTCAGACTGGGTGTCAAGGGAGGCTCCCTGTGCTCAATGCCAGCCCTGGTGAGCCCTGAGCACAGAGAGGGACATGTGTGGACACGGGCTTCTCCTTCACCTCTTCATTAAATGCCACCTCTGTGCACTTGTTTAAGCATACCACCTCCTCAGAGACTTCATCTCCCTCTCTTGTGTTCATGGTAGCTGAAAGGTTTCAATCTCTAGTCTTAAGTGCTGATATGCAGTGAGAGAGATGCAGCTTTTCTCTGTAGGCAGTTTAGTCAATGGAACAGACTTTGTGTTTCAAGATCAGCACTGACTATTTCCTATGTTCTGGTGTAATTTATCTCCTGATTTTTAATGTTCTCTTCACATGATGCCTCTTTGTTCCTGCCTATAAACACAAGTAACTACTCTCCTGTTGGGGTCTCTAAAAGTAGCCGCTACCATTAAAATTAATAATAATTTTTAAACCTCCAAGGATCAGACAGCATCCTTCTCCTACATTATAGCAGCTAAACCTGATCATCCCTTTGGCAGCTGGCTGCAGGACCATAGCAAAAGTTGCAAGAGCTCATGCTCATAAAGCCATTCCCTTTTGTCCCACGTCTAATGTACCTGCAAGGGATTTATGTTCAACTAATTTTGACATTTATAAATATCTTTTCTTGTTTGAAAGAAAATCAGTGTGTAAACACGTGCCAGAAATAAAAGGATTTGTAAGAAATATTTTTTTTCTTTTTGTAAGAAAGGATATGTTTTTATTAGAAGATCCTGTTTTCTTTGTAAGTAACTGACATCCTTGTGGTGGAAGGGATACAAACTGGCACACAAGCTTTACACCATGCTTAAATACTTAGCACGTGTCTCCTTTTCCTAGATCTCAGCCATGTACTCATCAGTGAGTAAGCCGGGACAGGCCCTCAAGGCACTGGATTCTCCTTACACCTGTATTCAAGAAATTGCATCTCAGAGGTCCCCGTCCATTTGCAGTGGCCTCTATGCAAGTGTGAAGGACTTTGAGAACACCCTAAATACTACCACTGTGCCTCAGTCAGCGGACAGACCAAACGGAGAGCTGGAGCCTGACTATGAAGCGATCCAGTCAGTGAGCCAAGAAGAAGACAGGACCTTGTCTGTGCCTAACACAAACCACTCTGCTCTTTCAGGAGAGAATGACTATGAGAGCATAGGGGACTTGCAGCACCACAGGGATTTCACCAGGCTTTAACTGCTCCAGCAGGCAGATTTCTCTGCTGGTATTTTCAAAGGAACATGTGAAACATGGAGAGGGAAATTCTTCTCCCTTTGAGGAACAAAGCGAAGTAGAGAACAAAAGTTGTGAAGAAACAATGTATGTTTCAGCCAGGGTGTGATACCCGCTAGGTTATTCTGGGTGGTGGATAGAGGCTCACGGTAAAGGGTACGTCAGGTCAGAATGATGACCGGGACAGCATAAAGGCTTCCTTGTTTTTAGCTCCAAGACAGCCAGAATTTGGGAAGGAGTGCCATGCTTGTTGTCCTGATAGGACTACATACCAAAAAGACTGCCTTTACACAAAGCTAGCTTTTCATTTTATGTCATTTTCTTCAAAGTGTTTTTCAAGCATCATTTTCATTCAAGTTTGGGCACACAACATTGAGCAAATCATGGATCATTGTACCTCAACTCAGACTTACTTTGCAGGGCTGGGGAAGGCATGCTCACTTCTGTGTCTTTTTGGGGGCTCTGTTCACATTCATTGCAACTAAAGTGCAAACAACAGTACTTCAGAAGGGACCTACTCCAAATGTACTTGAATGAATTCTGTCGGCTTTTTTTTGTATGTCAAGGGCTGCAGAATGTGACTTGCAATACTTGAGATGTGTACTGGTATTTTTAGGTGGGTTTGTGTTTGATTATTTGTGAAATACCACTTTAAAATGGTAAGTGACACCCTTAATATTCTTGCTGTGTTCCCCTCACATGCACACATATACCTGTGTAAACACACAGCAGACAACCGTCATGTTGCAAAAAGTTGTGCAAATGAATGCATTGGTATAATGTTTAGTCTAATCTTAATAGTGTCGAGTCATTTTTTGAATACTTTTGCCCTTTTTTAAGACTTAAAATATTTTAATATGTTTGTCTAGTTTATTATGTAGGAAGATCTACATACTGTGGTCAGAGTGGATTAGATTTTTTATTTTTACAACAGGTTTTTCATCTTCGAAGTGTTTGTAGATTAACTTACTGTGTTATGTAGTGGAGGAACCCCATTCTTTTGGCTTAATTTGTTTATTTCCTTTAATTTCTATTTTCCTATTTCAGAAGTGTGTAAATGAACAACTGCCTTTGTTGTTGCTGTTGTTGTCTTCAGCTGGGATGTGGAACATGTTTTGCTGTTTTTAAGCTTAAAATAGTGGAGTCCATGAACTGCCAGAGGGCAAAAGAGAGGCAGAAGGGACAGTGGGACTTAGTCTGGGGCAGCCAGTGGTCCTCCTTGTTCCTCTGCTAAAAGGAGCAGGAGGCCAACCAAGAACTCCTTGGGGCTCTGACAAGCAGTTTGAAAACCACTGGCTTTGCGAGGATACCAAGTTATTCTGTTACTGTTAAAAGCAAAGTACAGAGCTTGGATGAAATAAGTAGGTACTGGGTTCATAATTTTGTTTTCTTCAAGAACAGTACAATGACAACAAGTCACTGGGACAACTTGTTAACCATATGCCATTGTGGCCAAGAAGGCAAATGGTATCCTGGGGTGCATTCAGAGGAGTGTGGCCTGCAGGTCGATGGAGGTGATCCTTCCCCTCTACTCAGCCCTGGTGTATTGTGTCCAGCTCTGGGCTCCCCAGTTCAAGAAAGACGAAGGAGAGGGTCCAGCAGAGGGCCACCCCATGATTAGGGGTCTGGAGCATCTCTCCTGTGAAGAAAGTCTGAGAGAGCTGGGCCTGTTCAGCCTGGAGAAGAGACAAACGTCCCTGAGAAGGGATCTTACCAATGCACACAAATGCCTAAAGGGTGGATGTCAAGAGGATGGGGCCAGACTCTTTTCAGTGGTGCCCAGGTAATGGGCAAAGGGCACAAACTGAAACACAGGAAGTTCTTTCTGAATATGAGGAAAAACTTCTTTATTCTGAGGGTGTCAGAGCACGGGAACAGGCTGTCCAGAGAGGTTGTGCAGTCTCCTTCTCTGGAGATACTCAAAACCTATCTGGGCACGATCCTGCACAGCTTGCTCTAGGTGAACCTGCTTTAGCAGCGGGGCTGGACCAGATGATCTCCAGAGGTCCCTTTCAACCCCAACCATTGTGTGATTCTGTGAATGAGTAGTGCAATAGTACAAGAATGACCCAACAGTAGAGAACTGGCAATGTGTGATATGCATTTGTACAGTTATGTGTACACATGTGCATATATCCCCATGTAAATATGCATACATGTGTAATTTGGACCCAAGTATAAATTATAGTCCAAACTTGGTAACAATCACATGCATTCACATACTTAATATCTGGCATCTGCTTGAAGAGTAGTCTATTTTTAATTTGAAATAAACAGTACATAAACTGAAGTTGGCTTATTCCATAGTAGCCAAAAGAGGTTTCATTTCAGCTCACTTGGTACTGGGTTTTGGTATACCAGATTGAGTCCTTCTCAGATCACTAGCCAGCACTCAATATCACTTGGTACTGTAGAGAGCAAACACAGATCTGGTTATGCACGTTTATTAGAAATAGCTTCATAACTGAAAGCAGTGTACTGATTTATGGGCTTTGCCTGTAAGTAGTATGACTCTCAGAAGCAGTGCAAGTGTGCAGTCAAACTCTGCCCAAGGGGTGGTTGAAGCTGTGTGGATCCTGACCTCATGCAACAGCACAGCACACTTGATCTATGACTCTCTGCCTTTGAGGAGAAGCAGTTCAGACCAGTCTACATCCATCTTGTTCTTGACCATGCTGCCACGCTTCCACAGCTGCAGCAAATCCTCTGCTTCCACTTCGTTACAGTGCTTTTGAAAGCTGACTTTGGTCTTCCTTTCTGGAGTTTTTCCCTCAAAAAAGTTTCTATTTCTGTTCCCTTGAATGTGAATTCATGAAGTTCACCTTTGACTGTTCTCTTCTACTTTACACTGTTTAAGGCCAAAGATAAGATACACCATGTTTCAGAAGATCTGTTGTGCGAAGTCTGGAGAATTTCTGAAGTCTTTAACTGTGTGTTTGCTGTCTGTTCCTTGCTCAGGGGTACGGGTTTATATATGTAGTCCTCAGTCTGAGTCCTGCAATGTAGTGGCAGGCATACCTCAACTCCTGAAATTCCCAAATACATCTCAAGATGTAATTAGCCCAGAGGTTATACCTTAAGGATTGTCTTACTTGTTACATGGATGACTGCTTTTGGAGAAGCAGTAGCAACAAGAGGTTTGTCAGGATCACCAGATTAAGACCAGTTTAAAGAAAAGAGAGAATTCCAGTTAACAATAGCAAAGAATAACACTGAAGTCTTGACTGTAAAATTTTAAGGTGCAAAAGAAGAAAATCAAACATCAGTCCAGAAGTGCCCTCGTCGAGATCAGCAAGTTAGAGAAAGGAGGAGGGCTGCCCAGCCATTCTTCGTGTCTTTTAGAGCAGGATCAAGAGTGTTGGTTTGGAGGAAGGGACATGAGACTCGATTTCTTCCTTCCTTCCTTTCCCCTGTTCTAAGAGCTGCTCCTTGAGAGCCCCAGATTTCCCTATTTCACAGTGAAACTCCTCCCCCTCTCTTTTTGCTTGTTTCTATTTTTAACCTGTCTCATGCAGCCTTATACTGGGAGCTGGTTCTATCTCTGCAGTCCTGTGATGCTGGCACATTCCTTCCCATTTAAATGACTCAGGCTGGTCACAACCTCTTCATCATCCACCAGACCCTCAGCCTGATAGGGAAGGAGCTCAGATTTTTGGACTGCTGCTTGAGGGATGTGTACCTGCCCTCAGCCATTGAGACCCCGCACACATCCAGCTCCTGAGAGCTGCAAAAAGGAATTGCTCTCCTGAACAAGGATGCATAGGGGAGTCTGTAACTCCCCTACACTATCCATTATATAGTCTAATGCTAAAGAAAAATGTTTTCCAAGGTTCTTATGTGAATAATTACATCTCTTGACTAAGAATCAAGCTTACAGTTTAGTTCCCTCTTCCTAGAAGTCAGATCTGTTCCTGTATGGCTGTTGCCAATGCTTCCTTTTCAATAATACATTGGATAGATTTTTCTGACAATAATCCCCAAATAGATGAATCCGACTGTAAAGAAAAGGGAGTCCCTTCTGCTTGTCTCCTCATTACTGTAGTTTCCTCTTTCACTATATCCCTAAATAAAATGTCAGCATCCAAAATAAGGTATTTATTGCCTGGTGATCTTCTCTGGGGAAGTTTCAGAGTCTATTTCTTTGCCTTCATTTTTAAGCACAACTATATAATAAGATCTGACATCAAATTGCCACAGTAAGGCCAAGAGAAGCTGTAATGTGTGCATAACTGCACTGGTGAAAATGTCTTTTCTGATTTCCTTCTGGAAACAGGTAGAAATAGGAAATGCAGTTTGGACATCTCTCTCATGAATCTGTGTCTCCTGTGGGAGTTGTTCTCACCACATACCTAAACCACATACCTACACCAGTGCTAACCCCATCCATAAACCAGTCACCCTTTCCTACCATGATGAGTGCAGAACTGCTTTCTCAGTCACAGAAATTCTTTACAGATACCTGTAGCATAGGTGTGTACCTAATTACCACAGTTAGATCAGCTATAGTGCCTTTTTCACTAAGTAGCTAGTACTTCCATACACCTTTCCACACTGTGCTAGTTTAACTCAAAGGGACAACCCCAATTTTTACTTGTTTAAGTTGAAAACTGCTTTATAGAGACACAATAAAGGTATTGGACCTCAATTGGCCCTACAATAGCAATAGTCTCTTGCAAACATCCTCCAAAAAGCCCATTAAGGTAGCTATGATGACTAAGCTTTGCAATAAGAATTATCAGTCTCCTTTTGAAGAACCTAGTTTTTTGAACAATGAGCTTTCAGGGAGGTGGTGGTCTTCGTTCATGTCAACTGTGAACAATTAGTTGCTTTGGTCTTTCTGTTACTATCAGTTGCAGGCTTGCTTACATGTAGCAGGATTCATGGGGAGAGGGATGAGTAGGTGTGGGGATTCATATTCATGAGTCACCCAGAGCTAGACCATTCCCACTGCCTTGTTCTCTAAGCCCTCTCTATGGTGCCCTCAGGGAATCCATCCTGCAGGGATTCTTCTGGGCTGTGCGCTTCTCCGTGGCTCCCTGAACAGTTCCTGTCCACTTGATCACAGTTCTGCTCAATGCTGATCACAGTGCTCTCTGTTCAACCTTTCAATGGTGCTTTTATAAGGTTCTGGATAAATGGTTTCAATGTGCTTTCAGGAAGCTGACGTGTAAAGCTGTGACGCAGAGTGCTCTCTAGTATTGTCTGCTTCCCAGAACTTAGTGTTAACTGTGTTACACTGACTACAAAAGGTTGGCAGCGCTGCCCTGTCTCTTACTCATCCCACATGCTACCAGAATGTAGTCACCAACGTAACAAGCCTAGGTTGGGCCACAGGTGTTTAAAAGCAGCCAGTTCAGGCCAAGTGCCTTGACTTGAAAGCAGTGAGAGACATGACTCTCATCTGTGCAGCATGGGATTGGAAACACCGTAGAGCCCAGCTCGAGGACTTTTTGCTGTCTCCTATTGTTCATATATAGTTGTTTGCAATATGACTGTAAGAAATCTGTTTCTGCAACAAACATTTCCATTTGGGCCACACTCCAATGGGAGGCATTTGCTGTTAGGCAAATTACCAGTTATTTCAGACAAGTGTTATTTATTTAGGTTGGAACATGCCTGAATAAGATTGTCATGTGCCTCACAAGTAACTCGATGTGTGTAGTCTGTTGCAAAACAGGAGACTGCAGAGAGATACTCAGCCAGACATGCTCCTATGGTGATGTGCTGAAGACATTCAAGGCATTCAAGGGCAGGTTTCTTCCTGGGATCTGGGAGCGTAATTGCTGTTAATATGATGTCATAGCCTGGTGCTGAAGTTGATTTGTAGCATCTCTTTTGAGCAAATTTCAGCCTCAAAAAAAAAAAAAAAAAGTATTTTATATGGTTTTCCAGCTAGCAACTTAAGTTGGGGAGTATGCTAAAGATAAATGCTATGGATGGAACATCATAGATAAAAGCACAGGGCTCCCCTTCATAAAGGAGAGAGAACCCCTTTTGGATGGGTCAGTATGAAAGATCCCAGGGTTACAAAAAGTATTAAACAATAGAAGTATTAAATTAATTGCCTGTGTGGTAATTTTCCAGGAATGCATTAGGGTATCACGTGCACTAGACACTGTTCTTTTCCTGTGGACAACAGAGAGATGAAAGCTTATTTGTAATACAAGGTTCCGATTGCTTAATTGATAAAATTTACTTTAGATGTAAGCCAAAGGTCAGCAAGAGTGTCTGCACAATGTGGATACATATATTTAAGTTAACTCTAAATGATCCAGCTCAGGTGTTGTAAGCGGAATCACTAGAACAATTTAATGCCCTACTTGGTCTGACCCACTCACATAGCTAACTCCAGCACCCTGATTTGTATTACATACCCATTGGCCTGTGCCCAGTCTAAAAATAATATTAAACTTCCAGTTCTGTTTTTTCAAGCTGTGAGATTTTGTTTCTGGAGGTCTTTGGTTTCAAACTGGCCAGAATGACAGTCACTACAAACATAATAGCGAAGTGCCTATAAATAAAGATGCTTCTGTTAAGATGCTCACTGTTGCTGCGTAGCAACTTGTCTACTGTATGTGGTACTCTCTTGCCATACACATTCCTAAACACTGGCTTTCATTTGTTATGTTCATTTATGGTTACATTAGCATAGTCTGACAAGGTTTCTGTCTCTCCAAATAAATTGTCTAATTTTAATGAGCATATATTTGTTACAGAAAATATAAAATGAGATTCTTTTTTCAGGTTAGGGGGCAGCTATGTTATTTCTTACAGTTTAGTATAATGCAACAATCTGCTTAGATGATTTACAAAGTGTGTAAGTATCACTTGACTTCAAAATGCTTCATTCGAGATTTCAGGATGCCTCCCATTCACTACCAGACAATGTTACCAACTCTTGTCATTTCAATCTTGTAATATTGGGAAGGGGATTTTAAACCTTACTCATCTTGTTAAAAAAAAAAAAAAAGGAAAGACTATGCTGGTATCTACAGAGACTCACATTTTAACTTTCAGCATCGGTTGGATTTGGACTACCCTCTTATTTATGAACTGCTCCTCCCTTCCTCATCAGCCATCACCATCAAAGCATCTCTTTTTTCCTTGATGAAATACGACAGTTGCCCAAAGAGGACAGAAACTGTGCCACATCACACTTCTGAATGGAACCTTTTTAATGTGCCTGTGAGATTTAGGAGCCTGGACTTAAGTCAGATATTTTGTGGAAATTTCCTCCTGTCTTGCAGACTTCTGTGGGGGTCTTCACTTCTTTCAAGGCAAGAAATTCTGTAGCTTGCAAGCACTCAACTGACGTGGAAAGATGTATGTAAGAAGTGAAACGGTACAATGTTTAAATGTGTTAGTAAAAAAAACCCTAAAAGCACAAGAACCTTCTTTCTCCCATGTCTGAGGATACTGGAATTTGGTCTTTATCTCTGAGGCTATTTGAGAATGGTCACGTAACCAGTCTCCTCAGAACATCCTACCATCAGACAAGTCTTTGAATGAGCATCTGGATCACTCTGGTGGCTCCTGAGTTTCTACACGTACCATCTTCATGAATTCCAGCAGGGCCTGTCTCTACTCTGTGGCAATGACTGCTCAGGAATAGCCCTTTGCTTCCCAATCCTGACCCTTTTACTTAAGAAAAAGGGATGTGAGCTGTGTCTCCTCAGTCTGACTAGTCTTCCTTGGTGAAAGTGTGATGATAGCCCAGGAAAGAGGGCAAGACAGGGATAGCCTACTGCAGCAGCTGGGAAGAGAGAGGTAAAAGGAACAATTGCACTTCACCCATATCACAGACTACCTGTTTAGAAATGTTTTTATGGTAAAAGAGGTTACAGTTAAGGGTCAAGTTGCCAAGAATCTCACCGGAGATGGATGGAATTGTTTATTCTTCTCAGTATTCCCTGTACCCATAGAGGCAGGGACAAGTCCTCTCTGCCCCACCATGATGCAGTTTGCTGGTCTTTTATCAAGCCTCCACATCAACAGAAATGGAATTAATTAATAAATTCTAAATATATGGTTTCGTTCTATCATAAACCCTAAAACAACAAATGTAGATGCACTAATGTTATTACCATGTGCAGATCTGGACTTGCACAGATGGTTTTTAGCAAAAACAAACAAACAAACAAAAAAAAACTCCTACCTTTTTTTGAAGAGGATTACTTGCGTGAGACAAGGGTGCAGGATTGGACCCTAAGAGAGTTTAGAAGACGTTTTGTTTTGGTGCTAGGTATTTTTGTTTATATTTTCAGTGAAAAATACTTTCCTTTATGTTAGTGAATTGATATAACTTCTATAGGAACAATAAAAAAATGGTCTGATATATGGTTAATTATCTCTAATAGCTATTACTAAAATCATGCCTCTGTAGGAGTCACTTTAAATTGGGTGCTATATGAGCTTCAGCATTATATTGCTTTATATATGGAACATTGCATACTTAAAACATAGTGGATAAATATTTGTAGTTACAGACACTTTCATTTATTTTATCCATTGTTTTATAATGGAAAAAGTATTTATTACTGGAATGGTTTTCCAGCAATGTTCTTTTACATAATGTTCTCGCACAAAGTGTGTTTCTGAACAACCATTTGATTCCCTGGTTGCTGATGCAGATCTGCAAAACACCCTCAAACCACTATGAGCTTCTGAAATGAGAGGATTAGAACTGTCTCTGGCTATCTTAGTGTGAATACAGTTAAATGTCCTGTGTAGTTCAGATCTGTAGGCAGTGAGAGCAGTTCAAAGAAATGACTGTACTATATAAAGCTGGAGTCAGTGCATGCAGACTTCTGAGATGGCACTAGCTGAGGCTTGTTTGCTACATGATGGGTTATTTGGCTTGCTACCTGTTTGAAATCAATATAGTTTTATTAACACTGCTGCAGACACTGAAATACTGTAGTTTTGCAAAATGTATGTTCCTTAAATTGTAGCTTGACTGTAATTGCAGGGCTTATCCTACTGTTAGAGAAGTTCAGATCTAACACTAAATTGCATTTTGTAAATTGATAAATGCCATGCAATTCCTCTCAACATTTTGTAGTAGTATACACAAGTTGATGTAATTTAGTCATACCGTTATTCCAAGAATCTTCATGTGATGTTTCTGGCCAATTCAGCTTTTGGCTGCTGAAAGCACAGTAGGTAATTATGGTTATTTACTGTAAATGTAGATAAGTTTTATGTAAATATGTCAGGGGGAAAAAATGCTACATAAACATATGAGGCAGTTACCTAAAAGTAAAAACATAGGTCAGTAATATAAAATACTGGTTTTATTTATGTACAGTAGTATCCTAATATTTACTTGTTTATATGCAGAAAAAAAATCTGAAGAAACTGTACTGTATTCTCTGAAAGCTTTCAAAAGGGGCTCTGCCTTTTTCTCTGGTTAATATATTTGCAAATAGCTTTTGATCTTATTGGAAGTATATGTAAATTATGTCAAATGGGAAAATATTACATTGCAATGAAATTAGTTTAATTCAAAAATCCTGGCAAAATTCATTGGATTGAAATCTCTATATAAATTCAATAGCCAGGCAGAATAAAACACAATAAATAAGCTTTGTCTTTTGGTTTATTGTCTTTGGGGTTTTTTTAATCTGCGCCTTTTTTTGTTGTTTTCTTAACAAATATTTTATCCAGTCCTTGTAGTCACTTCTTCCTGCAGGTTTTTGAATCTGCATTATTTGATAGACTTCTGTTTGTTCTGTGCATTTTGTACTGATTTTATTATCTGATAAGAACTATTAAGTCTTCTTTGTGTTATATAGCATCTTACTCCTCCCAAAGCCACAATCCCATTAAGATTCAAGCATGAACAAAACAGCACTAATATTAAGTCACTTAAAGCAGGAACTTCCATGCATACAGTGGCACTATATGCTCTTTAATGCAGGTAAGTATGTTTGATTGGAGCCTTTGAAAGTTGTGCAGCTTTCAGCAATTTTAAAGGGCTGCAATTACCAGCCTTATGGATTATCCTCTGAAATTGCCATGGCATTTGATTCCTTTTTCTTTGCTAAAGATGCTCTCCAGCTAAGGTTCCCCAGCCACTTGCTGCACTGTCAATGGCAAGACTAATTTGTGCAGAAATATTTTGAGAGCATCCTGAAGCATTTCAGAGGCCGCTGAGTTATGACCGCAGCTGAGTATTGTAACACAGGTTCTGCATATAAGTCTAAGACAAGGAAATGTCACCTTTTAAGAGTGACACTGGAGCAAGACTTCTTTGTACTTTAAAGCATGAGGCTGAATTGGTACCTAGCCTGCTGGGACTTGCATTCTCTATGAACTGCACCTTCCTCCTCATTATCTTTAATTACAGATAAAAGAAGAGCAGCCTTATCCATTTAATACTGAGTAGTTACTGATTAACAGGTTCCTGGAAAATTGACGGTGTAGCCATGGATTAGTTATGCTGGGGTGAGAGGCTGAAAAAATTGAGACCACTAGGCAAATACTGTATGTTCACTGTGAAGGTGATGGCTCTTTAATGTTTAATCTGGGTGAGTATATTTTAATAGTCAAAAATAAAAAGTTATAGATCTAATAGGGAACATATAAAACCAAAGAAAAAATAATGTGAAAAATCATTCAGGATCTGATAGTTTAAAGGAAGATTGTGTTTTACTGAACATTTGCTTATGGACCAAGGAACTACAAAATATGTAATTTGGTGTGATTTTTTTATGAAGTAACTGCTGAGTATTACCCAATACAGGCTGTTCTTCTGAAAAATGCATGCATTATTATTACTGAGAGAACTGTAGCACTCTTCATTCCGAACAGTTGCTATCAGCCATAAACCAGTTCTATTACAATGGCTAGGCTTCAGGTTTGAGACCAACCACACAGAGCTGTAAGTGTGGCTGGTTGAAGTATTGGACAGTGTGCCCATATTCTGGCTAATCACGTAGCTGCATGCACGCACTTGGGAATAGAAAGTACGAGCATCTTTGTTCTCCACTGATCTTTGACATCACTTGAAAGTAAAGCTTTAACCTAAAGGGAGCTTGGTATGCAATCGAGAGTATACTGCAGTGACACCTGGTGTTTAAAATAGAATTATTCCCTGTGAAGCGTGACTGTCAATGTACTTGTAATTGGGTACACATTCACTCAAAGACTCAGAGTTCACCCGGTGTTCATGGAGCATAGCAGTATATTGAACTAGAAAGAGTCAGAGCTGAAGAGTGGCTTGACAGTACTTGGTAGAAAATACCTGACAGATTTGTTACAAAAGCCCAACTTTGCAGTGGCATGATCTTTCATGAATGGCTGTTCTTCCTAGAACTCTAGCTGAGTGCTTCTCTACCGCTACTTCTCAGCCAGTTATTACACAAATGACATTGACCCTTCCTATAATTCACACAACTGGAATTTCTGTGCAGCCTTTGTGGAAGGACAGATAGGCAAGAACTGCCATTTCAGGCAGAAATCAGGGATCCCATGTGTGTCATTGTGCTAGAAAGCCTATCAGAGCTCTAACAGATACTTCTGAAATAGTCTCAGCTAAAGAGTTTGTTGACCAAAGTAGTCAAGATCTGCATATTTACAGGTGTGACTGAAATGGAATGTAAATCCTGTCATCACTTAACTCAGCAGCAGAACCACCCTTGGGCTGTTTCTGGGTTAGAGGGCTACATGATTGGACAGTGTCGCTATATTCCTCACAGTTTACCTATCCCTGCTTTCACTTTCTATATGCTTCCTTTTTATGCTTCCTGTCTGAGTTTTGCCAGGAGCTCCTTGTTCACCCATGAAGGCCTCCTGGCATTTTTGCCTGACTTCCTGCTCCTTAGGATGCACCACTCCTGACCTTGGAGGAGATGAGGCTTGTATATCAATCAGCTCTTCCCTCCAGGGCCTTATCCCATTGGACTCCTTCAAGCAGAGCTCATCCAGCCACCTCATTCACCAAATAAGGGAATTCTTGTGGAAAAGTAGTATTGTGACCTTATTTTCAATTCCTTCATCTTTAATTGCTTGATCAGGTGTTTCTGTGACAGTTTCTGTGGGTTTTTTTCCCCACAGAAACTTTCTCAGTGAGTTTTAAGCATAAAAGTAGCAAGGTGTGTGTGAAGGTATTTGTGAATGTAAAATTTTTTTTCCCCTCCAGATTTTGCAGCCTAGGTAACATTTAAAGGTTTAATACATGATTGAAAGATGATGATTACCACATGTCTGTGACATGTCTGTAGGTGATGCTATAAAGACTGCTAAGTGGAAAGGTAAGATGACAAGGATCCTGTCCTTTGTAACTTGCAACTAAAATACTCACTGGGGAGATGAGTGGGATTAAAGTCCATTCTCCCTTGTTCATTGTAATAGGATCATTATGATACTCTGGACAGTGAGATTAATTTTTTCCCATGGTTTCTAAATCCTTGCTAGGTCCTCCTGGGTACATCTACAGTGCTCTCCAATACATGTGGTGTCTAGAGCCTCCTAGCTCAGACCCAATCTGATTTTGCAGCCCATGGTACCAGAACATACAGTCGGCTCTGGCAAACAGTTTAACATCCTCTGAGCTGCCCCAGCACAGCCCCAGCTTTGGTCCTGCAGATCTAGCACCAAGCCCCAGCTAACGAGCCTCCCTGGAGCAAAGCAAGCCAGTGCAGATGGAGTTGGTATGTCTGTGGTTTGGCCACAAACTTGATAATTGCCACACTTAAGGGAGGTAATTAGGTGGTTTTATTTGTTTAATTATGTGTGTGCATGTGTGTCAAGGGAGAGGGGAGAAGACAGAGAATCACAGGTTTGATATCACATAACTTCCATTTTCAAAACTTTTCTTATGCACTTTTCCACTTTGAATTGTCTGAGCAATGGTCTACAGTGAGTATTGTTAGAAAACTCAAGATTGCATGAAAATGGGGAATAGTCTCCCACCCTGAGAAATATTTCTGGTTGGTTGTGGTCAGTTCAGTGTTGTTCACAGAAGACAGTTTGGAAGCAGAGAACTCTACCACTAGAAATGCGTGAGCTGGAGGCAACACAGTCATGAGATTCTACAGCAGTAGAAACCCCATACATGAAGGGAAGACGGCCTGGGGGTTTTCCTGCACCTTTCAGTCATATATATTACAAAATTAAAACCAGCATCACTATTCTGGTGTCTGAGGTGGCTGTAGAGGCATGTCATTAATAAATAAAGTAATTTTAGGTTAGTCTAAAAAATCTTCGAAATATAAATTATTCCTTTTTGGACCCAAGCTGAGCAACTTGCCATTTGCTTTCGAAGAACCAACCAACCAACAAAAAAAAACCAACCCAAACTTTAACATTTATAGAGGATACTTGTGAGGATATTACAGTCCTAGATGGTTAGCACAAAAGAAGAGTTGAGTGACTGGGACCCTTGTACCACTAATGGAACTAGGTACCACCAGGGAGTCTCAAACGGGCAATGTACTGAGAAAAAACTGCTTGAGGTAGTCAGTGAGGAACATAGAGCACAATAAAAAGGGTTTGTCAGCCCCTTTCAGGGACCAAAGATAGCGGATACTTCCTGGTAGTCACCTTTCACAGACACAGACCATTCCGGTTTGTTCTGACAGCTTGTATCTTGAAACCTGTATGTGAAGTGAGATGACAACAACTATTTGTAGCATGAAAAAATAAGCCTGAATAAATACTTAGCACATATTCTGTTCTGGGGAAGTGCAAGTAAGAACTTCTTTAGAGACTAAGCAACCATGACTGCATCCATATGGGAGCACATGTATTTTCAGTTAAAAATGTCTTTATCTGTGCACCCTTGCCCTCCTGGCAAATCTGCGTAAATCCAACACTTTAAAACACGTGTCATCTCCATTACAGTATATTAAGAAATGTAAAGTGCTATATAACTCTTAAGAGTGCATTCAGAATTGATTTAGAGGAGTGCTTGAACTCATTTGAGATTAAGATCTGGTCAGGCCAGGATACCCCTCATCAGTGTCAGTGAAGTCCAGATTTCCCTCTAGTGTTTCAGAACTAACAACAGAAACTGCAGATTGCGGGACTTGTCTCCAGCGATACATGTGCAATTTTCATACTGCAGGAAGTAGAAAGCTGCAGCACTGACAGCCAGGCATGTCAAATAGTGCCATTGGAAGTGTAGTTAATTCATGATGAAGTTGATTCACCTGGTCCTCTGTAAAGTACATTTTCAACAGAGGAAAAAGAATGAGAATGCTATCACATCATGATGGGTTCTTGCTACTGCTACACTTATTCTTAGTGGCCAGAGAGGACAGTTTGAGGTAAAAGAATGAACTACAGGAATTTTCTTCAGACAGAGTCAGACTTTGCCTAAATTTGCTTGATTTTTTTTTTTTTAGTGCACTTTCACTGAGGGGAGCTGCTAACCCAGCGATTCCTGTTCTTGGCTTGAGAGATCCAGTTTGGCAGACTTTAGCTATGTTAGTCTGGGGGCTAGAGCCAAAGGATGACTTAGTACCAAAAATCACCCAAAATCTGGAAGTGCAATCCAGACTGCTGCTGTTTAGCAGCTGCTTGGTCAGCCTTAGAAATACATAAATTCACTACATATTCCCTTATATGACCTGCAAGTCCTCTGAGTACTTGCTTGCACACCAACTGGACCATCCCAGGAGTACTCTAAGTAACCAGGTGTCTGATTTAATTATGTTCCTATTCTGAGGGCACTGGTCCAGCAGTCATGGTCTGAGCACGCCTAGTGCAACTCTGTGTTACGGATTTGAGCATAAAACCAGCCACAGGCATATTCAGAGAAGGTGGGATGTTTTCTGGTTAAATGCTAGGCAAGGTGTGCTCTATTCCCAGGCAAAGAGGCTTTAAACTCACCTCCCTGCCTCTGTAAAAGTTCCAGCCACTGGGTTACCTGACATAAGAGAATGTTTTACCTTTCCTGTTGAAACAGGGCCATGTTATTACATCCAGCTTGTGGATTTGACACAGAAAGGCTAGCCAGTAACAGCTGTTGCATGTTTGCCTTTCCTCACCACACTAAAAAGTGTTCTGTCTTTCTTAGGCAGCTGAAAGCCCTTGGTGTGATTGGCTCTAGATCCATTAACAGTCTCCACAGGGTCACAGACTTGAAATGCTCTTCTTAGTGTGCTCCTGAGGTTCCTATCACCCTTGTTCTGTAAGTTTTGGGGCCTTCACATAGCTTTCCTCATGCACTAGAAAGGTACCTTGGCTATTTAGTTCATGAACTGCACTCCATGTTGGGGCAGAAATAAAAGCTTGCTATCAAGCTGCAAATAATTCCCTAACCTATTTTTGTACCTAATAAACAGATTCTGTACCAAAAGATGAAAAGAGAGACAACCCCCAGAGTCCATGGTCTTGGACAGCTTTAATGTACTTACTATTCATACAACATACATCTGCTTGTAGTAACATCCACTAGTGAACAACTTCTGGTCCTGCTCATTTTATTGTGAGCAATATTAGTGCTACAAGGGATGTAGCCCTCACACCACCGAGACCAAAAGAAAGCATGCATCCCAAAGACAATTTTGGACCAGCATGGCCATCAAGGGAGGTTGCCAAGTCTTCTGTTCCTAAAGGGGAAAAGCTGGGTACTGCAGGGTACAAGGAACTATTGTTTGTGCCTGATGGGGTGGAAGTGTTGGGAAGGGAAGGAAAAGGACAAGAGACAGAACACGGTCAGGATTAATTTTAATTTCTAAGATTCTAAAGCTGAATTTACAATTAAAATTATCTGCCAGAACTTGAGTTTTGGCAGATATGCAGGGCGGCAAGCACCCTCCATACAGATGTCTCAGAGTTCTGGGAGGTTTTAAGTTCAAAACAGTGACTTCAGCATTCAATAGCCCTGGCAAGCGTTAAGAGGAAAGCTTTGGCATGTGTTAAGCACGTCAAAAACAGGGGGAGGGGGACGGGGACTGCTGCCAAAAGCTCTCCGTTTCAAACTTCAGTTTCTCTCAGAAACTCCATTTCTATTGCTGTTCATTACAGCTGCTATTCCTACACCTGGAAAAAGAAAAGACAAAGGACAGGGAGAGGATGAAGCTCTTTGTTTTGAACAACTGTTCACCTCTTGCATTCTCACCCCATGGGTTCTGGCGGTACATTAGAAAGTGAAATAATTATTAACTAGGCTTCCCAACTTGAGTTTGGTTTAGGCAGCAACGAAGCCTTTTTTGGCAATTGGGCTTAATGTAGAAACTGAAAACAATGCTCAGTGTTTCTTAAAAACAAACAATGTTCTTACTGTTTGTTAAGGGTGGCTTGGTTTGGGATGGTGGGGTTTTTTTTGTCCTCTGGTGCTATTTTGAGTTCTAGCATGTCTATTGTACACAGGCTGGAGCGCTCGCTCTGGTTGTTTACAACAATTCCCTCGTGTTGCCAGGCTTTTCTTCTATGAAGTGTAATTGTGTAGGCAACATACAAAACAAGCTGCAGTGTAAATAAACTGAATACGCGTGAGAAGTGTTGGCTCAGCACCCCTCAAAATTGTCCATAGCCCTGAACAAGTCATGAAGAGCATGAAACACAACAAGTCAAAAGCACCATAAGTACTTACTTGGATTCAGCGTTAAAGGGTTGTTTTATTTGCGCAAATATGGAATTGAAAAGATTTCTCTAATTTCAGTGTCTTTAGGGTAGATAACTGGTGGTTATGCAGATTTCACTCTGGCTCTGCTGAGCTCACTGCAGTCACAGCTGTTGTTGCCATCTGTATGACTGAGACCACCGATTTCAGTGCTGGATGAGACTCTTTTGGTTGCAGTAGCTGGAAACTGGTTTTGTGGGGTAGCAATTCCCAACTGGACACATCTAAGGGCTAATAGGGGACAGAAGGGCTTTGTAACATTATGCTTTCATGTTCTCTGTAAAAGGCCTACCTAGCTCACTGATGCACACCTGGGAGTGCCCTTATGGTCACAGGACAAATCCAGTAGTTTGCCAAGTTTTTCATTAAAATTTCCTGGGAGAGGGTTTAGCAACACAAAAACTCACTGTGATGTGGGTTCTCTGGAGAAACAAGCAAAGAGTGAAAAAATGAGGAGTGCTCTTGATATCAGTTCCCTTAGTCAAAGATGGCTTGGTAGATGGCTGCAGCACAGCATCTCCCCAGCCACATAATCCACAATGAACACTGGGCACTTCCACCAGCTCAGTTCTGCACAGTGAGCCCCTCATCAGACATCATTTCTGTAAGGAAAAGAATATCTGAGAACCATTGTCTGAAGGTTAAAAGGGGAAAAAAGTGTTTCCCATCCCCACAGAAGAGTGGGGACAATGCAGGACTGGAAGAGAAGAATCTCCTTGGGCTATGAGTAAACCAGCTACTGGTGGTGATAGCAAGTCAGCTCCCACAATGTATCCCACAGGTTCCCCAGAACTGAACAGGGCGGTTTATGTAGATCTTGTGCTGCTCTTTCCAAGCTGCTCCTTGACTGCAGCTCTAGAGAATAGCTCTGCAAGTGGCACGTGGATTCTACATCATTAGCTCTGAAGTACTGCCAGGATTTGGGCTTCAAAGCACAGTGAAGTCAGTGCTTATTAACTTTGTAAGCTGCACTGAAGAACTCCGTCTCCTTGCTTCAAAAAGACCAAGGACAGTCCATGAAGTGGTTTACAATGTGCACACACAAATTACTGAATGCTCCCGCTTCCCCCCACCACTGTAATACTCGCCACCAAGCACCATCCCTTGCTAGCCATTTTTCACTGCATAAAATGTCTCCTGGAAGGTGCTGTTATGAACACAGCCAACCCATGTACCAAATATAGTGCCTAAGAGGGTCAATCTATGACTGGACAAACTTACTGTCCAGGCTGCAAGGGAAGGGTGAGTTGCACCTGATGCCAGCATTGCTGTTTTCTTACTGGGTTTGCCCATCACGTCACATGCATTTGCACATACTGTGCTGGGGCACACATACCATTCCTATCTCTTCATCACCCACTTGTGCCTATGGCTTGTAGCTTAATCCTCCAACCAGGTGATCCAGTCAGCCGCTGCTGAGCAAAGAAACAAATCCAAGACAAAGGAAACCAAGCAGTTTGCTGGCACTGCTAGCAGAAAACTCCAGATAGAATGTTTCTGCAGGATCCGTGTGTACTAAAGGCATCATACACAACCTTGTAGCAGAAGAGGACTGTAGTGATTGTAAGCTGAACACTGGTGAGTCAGGAAAAGCCTGCAGTTAATTTGTCCCTGTGTCATCTAGAAGTCTTTACACTCACATGCTGTCTTTAACCACTAGCCCTTTGACCCAGTGCACAGAATAGACAATATTCACTTAATAAGCAGCTAGCGTGTGGCCCCATCCTTTGTTTACCACATGCTTCTCAAATCCTGCTGTAAAAATCTAATGATTTAGCACCCTTGTTGGGTGCTTCTGTCCTGCCCATCGTTAGAGCATCTGATTATTTCATGAACATTAATGGCATTTATTTCCCTAACTCTTTGACATACTTACTATTTGGTGAGTGTGTGTGATACAACAAAGCTGAACACAGTAACACTAAAAAGATAAAAACAAGCATGCAAGGAAAATTTGGCCCAGTGGGCCAAAAATGAACTGCCAAATATCTTCAAGTTAGAAGACATGTCAATTTCCAGTCTACAGAAAAAGGGCTGCTACTCGATGCATGTGTTATCCTGACCAGTGACAGCTCTAATTCTTATTTGCTAGTGAGTATCTTAACAGCAAATTTGGTATGTGCATGCAAGTGTACATGTTCAACACAGGGGAGATGCAGGAGAAAAATATTGCACAAAGTAACATTAAAAGAAAAATAATCCTTGCAGCACTGAAGCATACAGTTACCCTCTAAATTCTCCCTACTAGCTTCATCACCAAAATCAGGGGCCAGCAGACAAAAGCTTGCGTCATTCTCCTGTGTGCCCCTTTTCACTGTTAAGTGTTGTCACATGCTCACCGCTGCAAGCTTGGGGACAGCCACTGAAATTCTCACTGGTGGCTACGGCAGAGATACATTTTCATTTGTTGTCATAACCACATTGGTGCAAAAGTTAGCCAAGAAATGCAGCTCTTGTGAACGTGTGTCTCATCTCCTCCAAGCGTGCACCTTCTCAGCATTAGAGAAAGATTTGACTCGGATATGCCACCTCAAATGGACAAGAACACTGTTACATATTTAAGAACTAGGAAATTTGTTATGTCGTTATTAAAACAAAAAGACAAAGGAAGGTATTAGCAAGGCTTATAAATTTCTCACCAGGATGGATGCCACTGTCCCCAAGGTAAGAGCTGCCCCAACTTGAACATACACTCAGACTTCTTTGGGAGCAGTTCCTGAATGCCCAGAAGTAATCATCGCTGGAATTACCTATCCCTAAATCTGATTAGGCTGGCCCCCAAAATGGCTACGTTACTCAGAAATGGTGTTTTGGTAGAACGTATGATCACATGAGCCACCACAGAAAGAAAATCCCTTTCCATTTACCAGGTGCTTGAGATAGCTAATAACACTGTCCCATTTTCTAATGAGCTGGTGAAAACCTGTGTCCACAATGCCTGAGAACTGGCATTTTCAGTGCACATTGACTCAAGAAAGAGGTCAGCTGCACTGTGACACCTAAAGTTAGAAAGAATTTTGGCTGCTACCAGTGCCATTTCCCAAATAGAATATGTACATATCGTATGTCGAATGCAGGAAAGGTAAATTCAAAACTTCATGAGCATCTCAAGTTTTCTGGAAGGCTGCAATAGACCCTGTGTTTCCTAGAGGTGTCAGAGGCGTTATGTGTACTGCACAGCTGATCTGCCCATGTGCTGGATAGAGCTGGCTTTGACCAAAAGAAGAGATGTTTTGTTTAGCTCAAAACAGCATGGACTCTTTGGTGCATGTTTGCTCATGTTTGTTAGTCTAGTTTCCTAACCATAATTCCACTCATCACCTCAAATGTGTGCTGTAATTTACTTTCAATATGCACTTTTCCACTTCTGTGGAAAGCTAAGAGGGATGCTTTTCTTCTAGAGAGAAGGAAGCTTTCCAGGAAGGAATTACAGTGATTTGCTCGAGGAAGTCCATTGGCTTGCCAATTGGCTTGCCAGCCCGAAGATCTCAAATGGGAAATTGATTCCTCCTCTTTTTTCTTTACTACTAGGTCTAAAAAAAGAAACTTTTAACCACAGTAAGACATTAGTTTTAAGTCTATTACTGAATCAGTCTCCAATTTTTCAGTTTTAAGAGCTACCTAAATAGCAGTGACATAGTAAAAGAACTTTATTTCTCCAGGTACCACTTGGTGTGGTTAAAGAATACTGTAAAACTGAGACCAATTTGCTCTGAATGCTGGTGCACTAGACCATGAGGTTGTGTGTCAGTAGAAAGCTGCATGTGACACACAGATTACAGGTTATTTTTTATTGTCAAACTCAATCCTTCATTCCAATGAATACATTGTCAGAACCCTAATTATTCCTGTTAGAAACGCTGCAGCTTGCTAAAAAGGGGACATAAAATCTTTCTCTGTAAATTCTTGATCACTGCATTACAATTCCAATCCATTTGTGAAGTGTTCCATCATTCAGTTTACACCTATTTCTCTCTCTGTGGTCTCTGATTACAGAATCATCAATCATTACCTAGTATGAGCCCTGTGCTGAATCATGCTCTGGGTATTTTTTTCTACCTCTGGCCCCAAAATAATGCCATTGGTATCTTCCTCATTATCTCCCACTCCTCATAATTGCTAACAGGCAAACTTCAAAATCTTGTTTTTCATTCAAACATCTTTTTCAGCAATGGGAATTTTGGGCAGGTTCAGTAACAAACCTTCTGGCTTCATCTAGTGCTACCACGTTTTATGGACAGGTTTTTAAATTCTTCATTATCAAGCAAATGTTCTCTGCATGCATTGGAAGCTGCTTCCTTGACTGTAACTCAATGGAATTCAAGTTTGGTCAACTGGAAAATTTCAGCAGGCTCAGTCCCTGTTGGTACATGCCTACACGCAAAACCTGTGGCTTAATTATGCTTTGAGGCAACAAATGCACCAAAAAATAATATCTCTTGCCACTGCTGGTATCTTCAGGCCAGGTCAGTGTACCAGAATCAAGGTGGCTGAAGCATAGTTGGAACTCGAGGTCTAGACGTCTGTATTTTTTTACCTTGGATGGAAATGCTGACAGCTGAAAGATGGTTTAGCTACAGTGTGACTGGAGCTGGAAGCTGTGTAAATCTGTAAAGGTGATGTGATCCCAGTGGAGCACAGCCCAGAACAAGTATGTGGAAATGCTGGATCTGGTAAGAAGAGCTGGAGGTAGCTACCTGAGTAGCAAAGATCAGGGCCACACTGCAGCAAAATGTCTATTTCAGTACAAAAACAAAACACAATTTTTTAACCCTTCATAACAATATAAATCCCTCTGAGCAAGATTTACTACACCCCTGGGCAAGTAATGATGAAGGCAGGGGTGACTGCTGGGTGGCAGTTCAGACACTGCCTTTAGTGAAACTTTGGCCTAGATTTAACAGCCCAAGGCTATGGTATATTTGCCACCCAAAATCGTGAGCACCAGGTGGAAGTGATCAGTGGTTCACAGCTCAGGCTGATCTGGCACTTGGAGTGAGAGAGGAGTGACAGCAATTCTTCCAGACAGGCTGCTACGAGTGAACATGTTGTTTGTGGCTTATTGCTGTCAGTGTAGCACAGCACTGACATAGCTTTCCTGCAAGGTCTTTATGCCACCTCTTCTGGTTTTGGGCTGATGTCAGAGTGTGTGTTATGTAGAGAAGTGAAGGCCCTGGCTGATCCACTGGATTCATCAGAGCAAAGTTGTATCTCAGAGGACAGTATAGACCTTTGGAATGCAGGTAGATACCGAGTAGGACAGATCTTCAGAGATTTGTGTAGTAGAAGCCTCTGAAATACTATGAATATATTATATCCTTTTCTGCACATGGACTGGGAGTAAGATATCCAAATCCTGAACTGGAAACAACTTCCTGTAGAGAAACTACCAGGGTCTATTTGGTGTTTTTCAGTATTACTTAATACTTTCTACTCCTCTTATTTTATGTCTATGCTGGTAGATCTGGGCTTTCTGTGAACCAAGAGCTCTGAACACTCTATTCTTTTGAGGAAGTTGATTTAGTAAATTTCTTTAGTTTAATAACTAAAGAAATCCACTCATGAATTTTCTGAAACCAAACACAGCTTTGGAGATTTAAGTGCTATGCTCTGGGGGCAATTAGCAGTAGTCTATAGCATAACCAGGCAGCAATACAAGGTTTTTGGGGTCTGTTTGCTTCCAGAAATTTAACCTACTATTTTTAAGGGTTAATAATTTTCTCTCACACATCAAGATAAAATAATACTCATTGTCTTATGAAATTTTTGGCAAGAAGAGAGGCTGATAACCTTTCTTTAAGATAATTTTGTCATTCCAGGATCCTACTTTATTATACAAGGTTGTGTTCAATACATTAACAGAAGTAATGTGCTAAACATCAATATGAGATACTGTTAAGCCACATGGTATGTCTTACTAACATGAGTTAAAATAAACCTCAAATTGCAAATACTCCTTAAAAAAAAGCTTAACTCCTGGGCTTACTTCTCTATTACTGCTTAGTTTTATCCATTGAGATAAATGAGCAACATAAGGCCCTGTTTCCACAAAAGATTTATCTAAATGAACACATTTTCATGTTTAAGGTGATGATAATGGTGACATCTTGCTCCAGCTGCAGTAAGAGAAATACACAAATGGAAGATCTTTTCATACTTGACCTCCATACCATCATTACACATTAGAAAATCTTACCTGTGTGACCATTTTTGCAGTGAGTAGTATAACACAGGGACGAGTCTGCTAATAGTTGTTTTATTTTTAAATGGAAGCTATTCAGAACCACTGAGCTTTGATTACACAAGAGCACTTCTTCATTTCAGAAAAGAAGTAAGTCTTAAAACTGGGGGCAAAAAGAGCTTTAAACCCCAAATATTCTAGTGGTCAGGAGTCCTTAGAGAAGACTAGGGACTGCTAACTGGCAAAGAAGTTAATGGAGACACTGGCATAAAAAAATAAAAGGGGCTCCTGATATGATGTCACCTAAAGTTTTACTATTGCCTATTCTTCAATTCTTGTGGCCAAATAAGATATATGGCCATATCAGGACATGTAACTGGCATCCCCATACTTTAAAACTACTGGCCTCTTCTTGCTCATTTGAAGAACAATTTCTGTTAATCTTGCATTGGGAGGCAATGTTTGTTTCTGCCGTGAAGGAGATAATACATAGACATTTGCAATGTATTCACCCAAAATAAAGAGGTGAAGCAGGATTGCACTAGAGGATTAAAACCACAAATGTGTTTATGTGTCTCAAAGAAGCAACATATGAGGAAAGAGAAGTTTTGAATTTAAACCCTTTTCAGTAAGATGGAGGATCAAACAGCAATGGAAAGCAGAACTATTAAGGTATTATCCATTCAAAGGCAAGAACACGCATGAAAATGACTACTAAATCCATTGTCACAAATGTCTTTGAGATCAGTGAAGCGGAGATATTTAGTGAGTTGGCATTGCTCAAAACCCACTAATCTCCATGAGCAGACTGAGATTCAAAGCAGACCAGAGAGCAACCCTTTGTTAATCATAATAAAGAATTTGCTGTATTCAAATGAAGTCACAGCAAAGTGGATGCGTGCCAGTGCAGCACCAGTGTTCCAAGAGAAAGGCAAGCTAGGAAATTATAGACCCTTCATCTCAATGTCTGCAATTTGCAAAATAGAGAGTACAACCAAGGAGTACGTTTGCAAAATGCATGTGCAAAAGCAGTATCATTCTCTGTAATCTACTTGCAGATAACTAGCAGGGATAGATGGTGGCAGTTAACTAATTCCTTTTTGAAAAAACTATGCCACACTTTAGTTATTAAACTTAAAATACTCAAAATAATAATTCACGTGACAGGCTGCTTACCTAATGCTCTGTGGCAGAAAAGGTTAATTCTCTAAAATCAGTGTTCTGTAAGAACTTCACACTACTGCAGGAAAATGGTAATCTAGGTCCCAAGCCTCCCAAATGTGGGCTTTGCAGACAGCTGAACTTGTGAGCAGCACGAGGGGCAATGTGACCTCAGAAATTAAGACACATAAAGAAAATGATCCAAATTTTTAACAAGAGCTGTATCAGATACCTTCAGGACACTTACTTGTGTCATGCATAATTATACCAAGCCTCTTCCACAAGGGTGTAATGTCAGTTTTATTACCTACTTCTCTTCTCCCCTGTCCCAATAAACTGCCCGTGAAGGAGAGTTGTGTTCAAGGGAAAAATGTAAGGAAATAAATATTAGAAACAAAGTTACTGGTTTCATCAATATCTCTTCTATCATTCAGTGCCCCAGGACTACTCTCCCATTCTCACTACTTGATGCCAATGTTTCCCCTCTCCTCTTTTGCTGTCCTTCCTCTGTGACTACAGCCATCCTCTGCCATTCCTGTTGCTCCTTCTCTGTGTCGTGCTTCGCTGAGCTGCTTCACTCTGCCTTTGTTTTTTGCTTTGAAACTGTGTATCTAAGTAACATGTTCCAAATCACTAACTCGGACAAAGAAGTAAATGCTTCAGTAAACTGTAGCTGAAGTGAAACTCACTGTCTTGCCATCTACGCTAAACTTGTGCATTGTGTTAGCACCTTTTGATCAAGTATCTCCAACACCAAAAGGAGGGAAAGCCTCCAGAAAGAATTGGGTTGGCTTCTCCTTCTGTTCCACTCCTCCCTGCTTCTCCGTTCCTCCCACAACTGCCTGATATAGCAGTTCGTTCATATTAAAAAAATAAACCCCTCAGAATGTTTATACGCAAATAAGTTTGTTCTATAAACACTGGAAAAGAACCCTTTGTAATTTAGTAACACTTTCACTACCCGCAAGGTTTTATTTTTGCTTACACAAATCACAGATTAAAAATACAACACACCACTACCAAAAGAAGCCAGCAAAACAGGATAGCACTAGTGTGTCTAAACAAACCCCAACCACTTAGACACCAAAAATTAATTAAAAAACCTCAGAAATTCAACCCAAAACATTCCACTTGATAAAATAATCACGAGAAAATGCTTAAAACACCACTTCAAAACTGAGTTTTTCAGTTTCACAAGATCTTCCCTCCCAAAACAAAACCAAAGCCCTAACCACCGCAGCCAGAGAAAGAAATGAGATTTAGTATGTGAAATGTAAGAGCTTTTGCCATTTCTGGGGGGATGGGGGTGGGGGGGGTGTCTTGCTGCAGCTGAAGAACCGAACTTGCCACAGCAATTAGTTGTGACCTTGACTGCATTTTATACTAAGCATATTCTACCCAAAACCCACAATGTGTTTAATATTACATGCTTACAGTTGTATTATGTGTGTAGAAGAGGTAACCACTGGAGTACGTATTGTGCTGATATAATCTACGTCATAAATTCCCAGTTATTCCATTTTAGCTCAGCAATCATGAGGTGTGACTGAGCCGAGTTTGGGTCATTTTACATATTTGCTGATTTCTGAGATGCTTATTTGTATCAAGTTTCCAAACTCCAACCCCCCCACCCCGGAAGATTACAAAGATTTTGTTTGTTCGTCTGAAGGAAGCTGAACATCTTACAGAAGCCTCCGATTTCGGTAACGGGGGTTAAGGTGTTTGTTTATACCCAGCTGACTACCGCAGAGACCCCACCTCGCAGCGCTAACGAAGGGGGCTGTGCGAGCGCGGCTGCGGCAGAGGGGTGGGCCGAAGCCCGAGCTCAGCC
>NW_009925216.1:0-15006 GCF_000696875.1 Nestor notabilis | reverse complement strand
TTATATAAATATATAGCCTAAAATCCCATATTTAGTTCACTGTAAATGTTATCCATCCTAAGTAGAATAAATATGCACCTGAGAATTCCGGTTTCATTCTATTAGTTTAGACAAAACACTTTTGAATAGTTGAAGTCAGAAAAGATAGATATATCTGATCTGAAATTCACATATCACAATTAAAAATACATTACTGATAACTTCATGAATACTCAGACATCAAGAGAATACACAGTAAGACTATTTTTAAGAAAACAGGAAACAATACTTATTGTCAATAGCTGTATTTCTCTTGTCAAAAGGGAATAATTGTCGGTCTGGAAGTATCTAGTATGACCAAACGTGTAATGTAGCCAGACACTTCAATGGATTTCTGAGAATGCATTCCGCATGGTGTTCAACCAAAAATTGTTATAGAAATCAATACAAGCTTGCATTTACTGCAAGCACAAAAAGAGTGAGGAGTTCAAATATGTATATTAATTAAATGCCATGGCAACCTTTGTGTCATAGAGAAGTGACTGTAAGAGCACTAGTGAATTATTATTATTATGCTACTGCTTCTTATTTTAGAAGATCAAAATTTATTCTAAATTATGATAAACATATTTTTCAGTCTGCTGAAAAATTACAGATAAGGAACTTTATGCATTTCCCTGGAGCTGTCCTCACCTGGGCAGTGGCAGTATTAACACTTGCCCATGGCATGCTCCCATATGAGGGCTGGGTATACAATCCAATATATGAAACATAGCATATGGTCAATTTGGGCTTACAAACTTTTCAGTATGTATTTCAACCTGTCAAATCATATTCATGTCAAATCCTAGCTGTCCTGCATGGAAATCCATTTGAGATGACAACTACAAAATATAAATAAATAAATTGCGAAGGATGCAGGAATACAACTTATTTAAATCAGACAGTCTGGTACAATGTGTGAAATTAAGGCGTAATAAAAAAACCCCAAACACCTGGTTCTTCACCTGAAACTATTTTAAACTGTACAGACTTTTATTTAATGTTCAGGGACAAATAGAAGAATTTCTTCCCCAGGCAAGGCAAATACCTTCTGCTGTTCAAATAAGCATCCCTTTTTTACTGAATCTCCTACCTCAGAAATTTAGGTAGGTGGACATTGTCAGAAGTTTAGTGCAAATACTAGGGCAAGCAGAGCTACACAACTTAGCTAGTCCTGACGCGCCTGTGCTGTTCGCATGTCCATATGCAGCTGAGCGACTAATTAGTCAATTGTCCATATGCAGCTGGGTGACTAATTGCCAGTTATATGCACAGGAATTCCACCAAAACTGTGGCCATTAACATGCTTAGTGTGCCATATGTTAGTGGTATTAGAAAGCATATGTTATGACCTAGGACCAAAGTCACCAAAGAAGTGTAATCACTTTTGCTGCTGTCTAAAGCTCCAGTGTTCTCAGTGCAGCTGTGACAACATATCCCAGTGACAAATTTAGTTCACACATAAGACTAAAACTCAGTTCAAGTACAGAATCCTCATATTAATGCCATTATAACAAATGAATGGTGTTATGTTACTATTTACTTATTTCATAACATCTGACAAGTTTTCAACTTTCTTATCCTGACCTCTTTGATATCTTGAATCATTCAAAAATGTCACTATAGAATAGGTAACTTTCTTTATGGGACCAGTCTAAAATCAGTCCAGATGGTGTCAGCTAGAAATTGATATTAGCCAATATCTGTTTGTTAGTTTGTAGGAAATAAATGGATACCTCAGCTGCTGGTCTCAACTACTAGCAGGCATGTGCTCACATCACACGAAGTGTGCACAACAAAACCAACATGAATAGCATGTTATTGGAAATCCTAGCACAGAGACCAAAGGCTGCAAGAGAAATGGGCACATGTTTGGAGTAATAAGACATAGTCATCTTACCCCTTCCTGTGCTCCCCGTGAAATGAAATTTGTTCCTAATTACTGAAACAGTGTTTCAGGACCCTGACAGTGCAGTAACTGCAGCCCATACATCCCAATCCGGGTTTGGTGAGCAGTGGCAAAATTCAGCAGTGTTCCTATTCCAATCCCTGCCACAATTTCCTTCCATAAAGCCATCAAAAGAAGAGCAGGGACTACTTGTCTCTCCCCTCTTTCACTCTTAGATCAGCAAACATCTTTAATGTTTGAAAATAGTTTATTAAATGCTGTTATCTGCACAGCTTAATAAATACATTGAGAGCATTTCCCTGAGGAGGCTGGGAATTAAAGCACACCTGGGGTTTCCTCAGCCTTCTCAGCCTTCTGATAGCAAGAGTCAACATTTCTTAAGCAGCAGAATCCTGTTTAGCTTGTGTCTAATCAATGGATGCAATTCTCAGTCCTCTCTTGCAACTTTTCCCCTCTGTGATTCAGAAAACCTCTTGCACTGATTTGAATTTTCATTGTCCCAGTTTTGAATGCTTGTTATTTTTGCCTTTTCATTGTAGAAATGAGCATCCTCTTACTACTCTATGTTTCTGCAAATAAGAAGCACGTGCTTCTTTCTAAGCTCTTAAGATAAACAGAGGGAACTTAACAGATTTGCTGATCAAAGCCTATAGAGGGAAAATATCTTGTAATTCAGACTTACCTTGCTTTTTACGACTAGAAACACCCTGCATGGCACATCCAGCAAAAAAGGAGCCATCATACAGTAGGATTTGTAGAAAATTTAAAAATGTACAAACTTGTTGATCAAATAGTCACTGAAAAAAATTAAAACACAAAGAGGACAATTTTCAGCTGAAAAGATTTTTGAGAAACTGAAATGTGTGCTGAAACAGGGAACTTAAATCAGTACAGAGGTGAGTCTTGAGGGCTAAGTATTGAGTAACAGATTATGACAATTTGCAAATGTTGAGATTCCCAGGAATAGCTTGTAGTAGTTATTTATACCATCTTTAACATCTCCTAGAGCAAATTTCTGCCACGTCAGTCCACTCTAAAAAGAAGGGAAATAGAAATAAAGAATAAGTGTATACATGCTCATATATGCATATGTACATGCTATATAGAGAACAGTCTGTATGAACAGATAGATTAGTTTATACTGCCAGTAAAATAAATGTGAAATTTTATCTACTATCTCAAATATAGCTTTGGTTGAACTCTTATTGAAAGTGAGTGCTTTTCTCTTTTTTTTTTTTTTCCTGTGAGTGTAAGGAATTTGTTTATCCTGCTTCCAAAGTTGTCTTTCTATTTCCCTTTTACTTTATCTTCTCTTACTCAGTACATTGCACAGCCTTGTGGAAGAAATTACAAGGTCTAGTGGTTTAAGCCCAGCCAGTAACTCGGAACCACGCAGCCACTCACTCACTCCCCTTCTTTTTCGCCCCCCGCTCCCGGAGGGATGGGGAGGAGAATCGAAGGAATGTAACTCCCATGGACTGAGATAAGAGCGGTCCAGTAACTAAGGTGTAATACAAAACTCTACTGCTACCACTAGTAATAATAATGATAAGGGAAATAACAAGGGGAGAGAATACAATTGCTCACCACCCGCCGACCAATACCCAGCCTCACCTGAGCAGTGATCTGGGCCTTCTGGGTAACTCCCCCCAGTTTATATACTGGGCATGACGTGCTGTGGTATGGAATACCCCTTTGGCCAGTTTGGGTCAGGTGTCCTGTCTCTGCTTCCTCCTGGCTTCCCCTTCTCCCTGGCAGAGCATGAGACTGAGAAAGTCCTTAGTCAGAGTAAACAGCAACAACTAAAAACATCATCGGTGTTATCAGCGTTGTTCCCAGGCTGAAAGTCAAAACCACAGCCCTGCACCAGCTACTAAGAAGGAGAAAAATGACTGCTGTAGCTGAACCCAGGACACAAGGCAGCATGGACTACTTCTGTATTAGCAAGACACTGGTAATACCACACGCCATCTTGTCACATATCAATAATTTCGTCACTCAACTTCCTTGCTGCATAGAATAGATAAATGAAAAAACTCTGGTAAAGCCTTACATTGACAGTATAAGAAAGATATTAATGTGAAAAGAGATAATTGTCACAGAATTGGCTGGTGTTCTAATGTCACTAGGCTCTCTGCTCTTCATACTTGTCCTCAGAACAAAGTTGTGGAAAAAACAAAAAGTCTTTCTCAATTCAGCATTTCCTTATGACAGAGAATTTGGAAGGTTTTACTGCTCATTGTGGTTTAACTGAGTGGAAAACACAAAGAAAAGGGGTGCGGTCAATTTATCTCATATATATATTTGTATGAAAAGAATCAAGTATGAAAGATAGTAAGTCCATCCTTTGAGGAGGAACATTACATGTCATTTGCCACTTCTTTGCCTAAAAAAAAACCCCAAAAAAAGCATTGAAAAATAGAACTCAAATTAAGATGACAGTTTTGAAAAAATTAAAAATTTATGTTAAATTCCCCACTTCTCTTTCATGAGACAATTACTGATGTAACTGGCTTCTTTTGAGCTCTTCCTTGTGGAATCAATTCTTTGGCCTAGCTTTCACCTGTCTTCCAAATATATATTTAAGATTTACATCTCCTGTAAACTACTTGGGTTACTTTTTTTACTGCTGTTTCTAATGTTAGCTCCTGATGTGTCACTGTGAGCTTGACTTTCTAAGAAAAGCTGAGGAATACAGAAAAAAAGGATAGCTTTCATTTTATTATTGTATATTTCACAGGTTTTCAGTAACAGAAAGACTCCATTTATAAATTTCCACATGATCACAGAAACATCCTAGAATACCTCCAGGATGCAAAAGATATCCAGCTGAAAGTTGATGGTTGGAGGACTAACCTTATATAGGCCTATATTGACTTTTTTTCCTATATGCTTCTACACAACTTGGGCTTTTTTATACTGTTCCTGTTTCTTAGATGACTCTCAGTTTACAGGTGTCAAGCCCTTACCTTAAAATTTTTCAGATAACCAGAGAAAAACATCTAAAAAGCTACTTGTTAGGAAAAGGTACAGTACACACCTACCTTCTCATTGTCTACCAGTGTTCAAAAAACTCCTTTTTCAGAGCTGGCTATTTACTTCTCTGTAAGACATGCTGCAGAGTAAAACTGAAGAAAACAACTTTCTTGTAAATATTTGAAAATAGTCAAGATAAAACATATACATGCCTGAGCATGGCCAAAATTCATATCTGCTTAGTACTGACATGCTCTTCAAAAGTATACCCAGTCTTACTTAATTTTTTTCTTATAGATTTGGGGTTGTTGGTCCTGTACAAAAGAAGTAATTGTCTAATCGTGGCCCAAGAAATCGTCTCTAATTAGAGACCATAGGCTGTAGAAACAAAGCACAAATAATGAAGGGATTTGTCTAAGATGCCACAGTTTATTAATATCAGACTAAGGTATAGAACCCCATCATTTTATTCTAACTTTAGCAGGTGCTGGATGACATCTTCTCTGATGTGTGTATAATATGTACATACTCAATACGAGCATTTGTATGTCCAGAATGAGAATAATTCATGTCATATTTTTAAACATCATTGTAGATTTTAATTTATATAAATTCAAAAAAAGAGATGAGGTTAAATTCTCTGAAGTAAAAAGGGTCTTGGTCCTTGCCTGAAGATTTTTTTCTTGGGCAGATTCCTTCCAGTAACTGTAAGTCATCATTTTAATGTAGTTCTAATCCTAAGACCCATTGTACATTATCTCATCTTTCAACATTTTTGCTGCTTTAAATGATATGAATTTGACCATAAATGCACAGCCAATCAGACATAAATCTAAGACCAAAGAAAACATCCCAGGAACAGAAGTTTTACACATTTTTTATTTCAATGTGTTCTGTATTCCAGCAGATGTTCTGGAACATACAGAATTAACAGAAGCAAAAGATAATAACAAAATCTTCCTCTCCTCCCACAAGCTGATTTCTCCCAGAAAGGAATACACCAGTCTTATTACTGGTTATTGATTATTCGTTACCTAAAAGGCAATGTATTTCTCTGCCAACCAGATAAAAAACAAGTATGTATATCAACAGAAAATATTAGTCAGTTGAGGACAACTGTGTAACTTGAGCTGGCCAGGTTAATTGTACTGTAGCTGAGCACAAGTGAAATTGGCCTTCAGCCTTACTGATTTTAGATGACACCACAAAAATTTCTCTGACATTGGAGAAAATTTACCGTGGATCTAAGCAACAATCTATATTTGTTTGTTTGCTTCTACAATACTTTCCGTTTAAAAAGAAAAAAGGTAAATCATTAATGTGACCAAACATTTATAAAGGAAGGTTTCCCCTCACACTAATTATTTTAAGTTCTATGATATGTGCACCTGAAAAGAAAAAGACAACCTCAATCTATGTAATTCACTTCCCCTTAAAAACCACAAAATCCCGAAAACAGAATAGTGCTAATGCACATGTAAGAAACAAGGGAAAAAAACCCCACAAAAATCTGAAACAGACTCTTGCATACGTTCCTATTTTTGTAGAAAATAATTGTAGTTGTTCTATGGCTGTGCAGAAGATGTAGCATTCCTAGAAATAAATAACAATTGCAAACCATTTTTGTTGCTAGTACAGCCTCATTAGTTCCCTGTTGTTTTGTGGTGTTTTTCCCAAATAGATCAGGCTTGGTTAAGTTAATAAGAATTTGATAGAGAAGGTCCAGAACCCAGTGGTGTTGAACAACCTCATGACAGTATTCATATTTCACAGAGGTCTTCCTGGATACTCTTATCTCTATTGGCTGCTCCAGACATTCTTTTGTTCACATTGCTTTATGGATTATGGTTTATAAATTATGACAGGCCACCAATAGAAAATCAGTCAGCCAGGAAGGGCATCACCTCTTCTCACTACAGCATTCAGATTACTTTGGCAGCTTCATTATCGTCTCAATCTAATCCCACCTAAGAAAGAAAACTTTTGGTTTGCATTTTCCCTGTCTCTGCCTTGGCATTATTTCACATTTATGCTTGACATCCTAATTGGAATAAGTTAGTAAGGTCTCTGTATGATCACATGGAGGATATCAGCCATCAAAAACTAACATCATGTGCCTTACTGTGGTTTATGCCATTCTCATTACTAAGACAACAAGGAATAAGAAGTGCTGATCTGTATGTGTCTGTTGGGTGGGCACCTGGAGAGATGCAGAGGAATATCACTCAACCCATGACTTCATTTCTTTTTCAGTATAAGCAATCTGCAACCTGCGGCTGAGGAGGGAATCAGCAGAGGGGAAAAAAAAACAGAACAACAAAAAACCAGATGGAATAAGTTATAGTTGACACTGGCTCACAGTCTCAAGTTTTAACTTTTTTAATTATTATTATTTCTGCCCTCTTTCCTGACAGAATGAAATGATTAGAGCTGGGAGGAATTTAAATATCCAAACTATCCTGTGTTTGTCTCCCCATTGAGGAGCTTATAGCAAAATTCTTCAAAACATCTGCAAATGACAGGGAATAGGAGGGTGGAAGAGGCTGGGAGAAAACCTAAACCTGAGAAAAGCTCAGTCTCAAACCTTATCAGCATATGCGAGGTCTCAAGGCTAAGACATTAGGGGGAGTGATGCTATTACTACAAGAAATTATCTCAAGCAACTTGAGTAACTGCTGCTTTTATCTTTTATGACTATGCTTTTGGGGCCATGTTTAGCATCTTTTAACTGCTCATCTGTTACCATTAAAACTTTTTTCTTTTTATAATCTCCAAAGAGAGTTTAAAGGTTCATTAGTAAACTCTTTGGTCTTCTGTTATCTTCACTCAATTGCAGAGTTGTTCTGAGAAATATGCTTTTTTTTTTTTTCTATTTGTATATGTTTGCAATCTCTCTCCATACTTCTTGTTCATAAGTGGTTTAGGAAATGCCATAATGGCTGCAAGAAATATGACCAAAAACAGATGTATAGCAGATACAAAGGAAATGAACAATATGAGCCATAGCTGAAATTCTGACTTCTTGACAATTGATATACAGTTAACTAGGTACTTCAATGGAAGAAGAAATTCAATACTGAGTTAAATACTGTTTTATATATATATATATGAATAGTCCTATTGAATCTATATAAACATATTAGAGGATTGGTCAATAAATTTAAGTATAATTGAACCAAGCAGAATATTACTATTACAACTGCCACTGAAATCCAGCCACCTTCAAAGTAAAATATGGCAGAACAAAATACACTTTAAATAACTTCACAAAACTAGGAACAGAAAAGGAAAGTTTATTTCGCAATTAATCTAGTCTGTCCAGCTTTGTCAGCTCTTAATAGTGTTTTGGTTTCCTTAATAACAGTTTTCCTGTTTTCTTTGTTTATTTATTTTATTTATTTAATTAATTTAAGGCAGAAAGTTCTTAATGGGAGGAGATGAGCCTCAATAGCCTGCTGACTAGATGAGAAGCACTATAGAATATGGCAAGTTAATTAATACTGTAAAGTGAATCCAAAAATGAGTGAACCTAAATATCAACAAAGGCTCAAACAAAGCCCAATCGAAGTTCTGCAGTTACAGGTCTCTAGAGTTGAAAGACTCCAGCTCCTTATTTCTACTAAGAAGTAGTTTATGTTAATTGTTACTTTTAACTCCTACATGACAATTCACCTACTTTTTCCCCTTTCATTTGTTGTATTATCTGGACCCCACTTGAATAAAAATATCTGGCCACCAATAAAATCTACTTAAGCAAATATTTACAGTGACAAGACAGCAAGTTAACATATGACTGGTGTTGCCACTAGAATGTTATTTCCTGTTCAAAATGAATGGCAGGTACATAATTTTGCTCACATATACTTGGGGAGTTATTTCATCAGATTAAAAATTCTAACCTGTGATCTGTCACTTACTTTCTCTGATATTTAATCATAGAATCACAGCATCTTACAATCGTTTGGGTTGGAAGAGACTTTAAAGATCATTTATTTCAACTCCCCCTGCCATGGCCAGGGACAGCTCCCACTAGACCAGGTTGCCCAAAGCCCCATTGAAAAGCCCCATTGCCAAAGTCATATAGTTCTGATTGTGAGAGACTATGTACACGATGTCTAGTGAAAAACTATCAATAGAGTATGTTGCCCTAAGTGCTTTCTGAAATGATCTTTGAACTTTCACATCATTTTTTTCAGGATCGGTTTTGACCCTGGTCACTGGAGAACAACAGGATGGCAACTGAGAAGGAAATATCTAAATCTAATCTTTCTGGTGTTCTTAATCTTAGCTGACATAGTTCTACAGCAAGAAGAATAAGCTCATTGGCAGACTTTTGGAAATCACATAATAGAAGCAGAAGTATAAAGAAAAACAACACAAGCTTTTATTAAAAGCTGTATGATAGCCAATGACAACTTAGGCAAAGATTGAAGATTATTTCACCTATTTCAGCAACACCCAAAAAATCATCTTGCTTGACTTCTCTGTTCACACACAAAATTATGTCACAGGACAGCATAAATTCCGAAGAATGAGAGAATGGGAATGAGAGAAGCAGAAATTGCATAGATATTTTTAGTTATGATTACTGAGCCACTGTTTACATTATGCATAATGATTGAAAATATCTGAAATCCAATCTTTGCTATCTAATCTGCCTGAGCTGTATAAATCACATGACAGTTTTTTCATGTCTGATTAAATAATAGTGTATGCCCTTCCAAAGGGACTATTTGTATATTGAATTAGAAGTTGTTTTCATCAATATTCATATATGAAATACTACAATACATTTTTTTCATCAGTAAAACAACTACAACTTGTTCTCAGGAAAGTCTGTGTAAACTAAATGGAAAAAGTTTGGAAACATAAGAGCAGTAAATTCTATTTTGAATCATACACTTACTTTTTTTTTAAAATATCATTCTTTTGATGTGTTTAGTAGAAAATGCATACAGGGAAGACTTGAAACATCACTGAAATTAGAGAATATCACAAAATATTTCTTGCTTGACAAAATGGTACATGCAGAATAATGAAAGAACACAAATCAATCAAAAAACCTTAAAATTCCCTCTCCAGTTATTTTCAAAATATTTGTTAAACAGATACTGCATTTGAAGATGTCACAATAGTGCTTGAGAATATTCTTCCCATAGAAAAAAGCAGCTAAATGCTTTCACTACATATCTACTGAAATTAGGGATATTTATATTAAGTAACTGTTATGTAACTCTTCTATTGATGTCAGTGCAGCTACAAGAAAAGATTAGATGGACAAGGTGGTCTAACCACATTTTTAAGCAACTAAGTCTAATTTAGATAAAATTAATGCTTGCAATCCCCCACTCAATTGTCACATAACCTTACGAGATTCTTTCCTAGGAGTCTACATTTCTAATGATTACTATGCTTGAACTACGTAAGTCTTGATAAGCCTAAGAAATTTATCACCAGACTTCTAAGGAATTTGAGAAAAAAAATTTTCAATAAATTTAGGTTTACTGAGTACTTCCAGAAAGCTTAGCTTTAGATATGTGTATGACAGGCATTTTCTGATTGACTCAAAAATCCCAGGCAGAAAGAAATTTTTTATAGCCGGTAGTCAAGCTGATAGAACATTGAACCAAACATAAGAAAGACTGATACTCAAAACAGGCATTTACTATTAGATATATCTCTCATCTCTCAGAGCTGTGAGCTCATCCTGATTATTATTTATCCTGTGGCATAATTCTCAATTCCCCTCCTAAAAGATTTATTTTTTTTCTTTTTTAGTTTTGTTTGTTTGTTTGTTTTATTTTTTTATTATCTAGTACTCACTGAATAACAGGAGAGAGAGCAACAAAGCCTTGGTAGTCTGGGGTTTGGATCACTCAGTGGAGTCCCGGTTTCCAACTCCTGCTTCACCTCCATAAAATCTGGCTTAAACTGTTGAGAAGCAACTTCAGCTAATGTTGGTAATTGATCCAGGGTGCAACAAGTTATAATTCTGACAAGCAAAGTTGATCTAATTTGCTTTCAGCTTTGTAATTTCCTCCATTTTCCTATCCCATTTTTCTGTTGATTGTGGCAATGACAAGGCAATCCCATGGGATATTAAAGTCTGGAAATGTGACTGACTCAAATGGCTTCAATGTGAAACTATTGTAGCCTTTCAGTGCCATGGGATCTGGAAGGAAGTTGTCATCTTGTGTGTGATCCTCTTCCTTAGCTTTTTAAGACCAGTAATCTAATTTTCAAAACTTTGCTCTTTCTTTCAATGAGAAGGCAGTATTTAACTCAATTTTATCATATTTTTTGTATCATTATTACAATATGTTCATACAAAACCGTTGTGAAACTGAAGACCATGACATGGAAGCATTTAGCAATATATATTGACATATGGTAACAACTGTGTCATATTCAGCTGGCAATTTCATGCAATTCACTGGTTGATGATTTGAAGCTGCCCTGAATGCACACTGAATTCATTGTTCTCAGGAAGAAATTATACCCTAAGAAAGTTAATTTTAGAGGGAATTGCATGTGGCATACAGCAATGCCACAAACCCCTTGAGAATGCCCCTATTGCTTCAGAATACACACTTTTGCTTTAAATAAGGTTACTGTGAGATACCTCCTTATTCTTCCCCAGCTGGTGATTTTGCTTATCACAGTAGAGGGAGTTTTGATGACCAGTGAAATAAATTCATTAGAATCAGTTGTTGAAATTATGGTTGGCTCCTGTAATGATTATTAAAGCCTGCCTCCTCCAAAGTTCATTCCTATTACTGCTTTCATTTTCATTCGGAGACCACTTGGCCCAATGAACAACTTCTCTTTGTCATTTGTGCAAGTCAGACCCTAAATTTGTGCAAGTCAGACCCTACCAATTGTACGGTATACATCTTACTCCACAAGATACTTACAGATGCTGTCTCTCATATGTCCTCAGGTGGTTTTACAGGGATGAGTAAATCCCTGATTGGGAATGGTTCACTCTGGAGGAATGGAGAAACATGCCTACCAGGACAGGACTTAGTTATCGCTTAGAAAAGAGAGAATTCCCAACTTAGATCAACTTTCTATCCAAGATTGGCCACTTGTTTTACCTTGTCTACACTGTCTTTGGTTTAAATTCTGGTAAGACTGCAGAGGAACTGCCATTCTTATATTAGTCACTAAAATCAAACAAACAAACAAAAAACCTCAACCCATATATAAATATGTTATTGCTAATACAAAACATGACTTCATAAAGCCATTGTGAAACTGACATATATTGGTGAAACAGGTAATTAAAATAAATTTCAATTAATCTAATTTCTGTGCTAAATTTTTAGAAACTGCTTTATATATCACAGCTGTATAATCCTCCCCAAACAGCAAATATCAACCTGACATTTAATTTACTCTTCAGATATGTTAAGTAGCAGCTCTGCTTAAAATTAAAATTAGAGGCTGGATAGTTTATGGGATCCAGCCAGCTCCATATAACCAAAGTACCATGGGACTCAAAGTGATTTGTTATTAAATTAATAAATGAGAACTGCACAGAAAATTTTGCTAATTTGTACACAGATAACACTGTTATTCTGCATAACTATTAATGAAAGCAGAAAACACCACCAATGACATGTTCACCCTATGCTAATTTACATATATAAATTTCCCTGGGTAACAGTCTCTTCAGCTACAAAATTTTTTACAATAACAGCATGTCAAGCTGGTTTTATATCTATAAAAGAAGATTTCAAGCTCATTATCTTGTAAAGATTAAAATAATGAACAGAACCCTAATGCCATCTTTCCTCTGTTTTCTTCTTCCCTCTTTCTAACTTTGACATTCAAAAGTTTGAAATTAATTTACTTCAAGCTATTTGGGTTTTATTTTAATATTTCCTCTGAATTTACATTTTTAGCAGAAAAGAATCTGCTGGTAACGCAAAATCTGTATGATTCCTCTTAATAACTCTATCACCTGACTCTGAGCAGGCAGTGTGCCAAGGTGGCCAAAAAGGCAAAAGGCATCCTGGTTTGTATCAGAAATAGTGTGGCCCAAGACCAGAGTATTGATTGTCCTCCTCTACTTGGCCCTGGTGAGGTCGCATCTTGAATCCTGTGTTCAGTTCTGGGTTCCTCACTATAAGACAGACATTGAGGTGCTGGAGTGTATCCAAAGGACAACGAAGCTGGTGAAGAGTCTAGAACACAAGTCTTAAGAGGACCAGCTGAGGGAACTAGGGTTGTTTGGAGCAAAGGAGGCTCAGGGGAGACATTATTGCTCTCTACAACTACCTGAAAGGAGGTTGTAGTGAGATGGGTGTTTGTCTCTTCTCCCAAGTAACAAACAAGACAAGACAAAATGACCTCAAGTTGCGCCATAGATTAGCTATTAGGAAAAATTTCTTCTCTGAAATGGTTGTCAAGCATTGGAAGTGGGTTAGTCACCATCCCTGGAGGTATTTAAAAGGCATTTGTATGTGGCCTTTAGGGACATAGTTTAGTGCTGGATTTGCCAATATTATGTTTGCAGTTTGACTCAATTACCTTAAAAGCCTTTTCCAACCCAAATGATTCTAATGATTCTATGATTCTATAAATCAAGACATGGGGCAAGAGTGGAGGAGGGGGTGAGATACCTATAGACAGATAGAAGGATCTATCATTCAACCGACCAATGAATCCATCTCTTTCATTGTTGGATGTAAGTGCTGAGCACCATGTTTGATTTCAACAAATGCTTCCTTCATGAAGAAATCAATGAAATTAATCAGTTTTGAGATTTAAAAAAAACCCCAAAACAGTTGCTTATAAGAGAGCATTTTACAATTAAGTCTTTAATATGCCTCAGGTGAGAGCCTGTTTCATATTTTGCCAAAAGAAAGAAACCAGACCTGCCCTCTGAAAAATCTTTCTTCTTTCCACCAAGTACAAAGAAATGCTGGGCAGGAAAGACAAGGATTTCAAGATGTTCCGACTGAACACTGGGACATAGTTGGAAGCAAGCACAAACTGGGAGTTACAAAATGTTGGCTATACTGAGCGTAACAGCTGCATTTTCAGTTCTGTTGATCTATGACTTTAAGCAAGTCACCTTGAAATCCAAACCTCTCTAGAGAAATGAAGTCAGTTATATCCCTCAGTTGAAGGAGCTTAGGTTAAACATAAGTAGTACTAATATTATAATGTTGCAGACTGCCCTGCAGAGGTGAAGGCAGAAAGTAAGCAGGATTTTTTTAATTTTCTTCCCCTCTGGAACCCAGATGGCAGTCTAAAAATGCTTGACTTCTGAATTCCAGATTTCAAGTATTATTAGCAGCCCTTTGGCCTCCTATTAAATTGAAGTCTGAAGACTTCACATCATTAAAAACAAGTGAAAAATAAGTGCTCAGCTCCAAGCTGGAGCAGGCATGTTGCAAATATGAGGAGAGGAGAATGAAAGAAAGTGAAAGTCCTGTCACAGAGGAGTAAGTATCACGGAGTCATAGAATCATAGAATGGTTAGGGTTGGAAAGGATGTTAAGATCATCTAGTTCCAAGCCCCCTGCCATGAGCAGGGACTCCACACAGTAAACCATGTCACCTAAGGCTCTGTCCATCCTGGCCTTGAACATTGCCAGTGTTGGAGCATTCACAGCTTCTTTGGGCAACCCATTCCAGTGCCTCACCACCCTCACTGGAAAGAACTTCTTCCTTATATCTAATCTAAACTTCCCCTGTTTAAGTTTGAACCCAGTACCCCTTGTCCTACCACTACAGTCCCTAATGAAGAGTCCCTCCCCAGCATCCTTATAGGCCCTCTTCAGATACTGGAAGGCTGCTATGAGATCTCCACTCAGTCTTCTCTTCTCCAGGCTGAACAGCCCCAACTTTCTCAGCCTGTCTTCATAAGGGAGGTGCCCCAGCCCTCTTATCATCCTCGTGGCCCTCCTCTGGACTTGCTCCAGCAGCTCCATGTCCTTTTCATGTTGAGGACCCCAAAACTGTACACAATACACCAAGTGAGGCCTCACAAGAGCAAGGTAGAGGGGCAGGATCACCTCCTTTCACCTGCTGGTCACGCTTCTTTTGATGAAGCCTGGGATACGGTTGGCTTTTTGGGCTGCAAGTGC
>NW_009925215.1:0-2274 GCF_000696875.1 Nestor notabilis | reverse complement strand
GGAAATATTCTGTGTTCTGAATATGCTTTCACATATCAAGGACACAAATCTCGTTGAAAGTTCCATAAGGACTGTGATCCCTGGTTATTTTTCAAATTTTAGACAAAGGAGGACAAAAGGATGTATTTGGAAGACTCTGTCTTCTCTTTGATCCTCAGATTGTCAAGAGAGCAGATGATGAAGTCCCTTGAATCTGCTTTAATGATGCGAATAACAAGAAATTCCCCACACAGCATAACTGCAGTCCAGTTCCCCTGGTGTGTTTGGCTGATGACTCCCCGTATTCATGTAACTTCCTGAACTGAGAGGGCTGGAGCACCTCTGCTATGAAGACAGGCTAAGGGAGTTGCGGTTCTTCACTTTGGAGAAGAGAAGGCTCTGTGGAGACTTATAGCAGCCTTCCAGTGCCTAAAGGGGTACGAGAAGCCTGGAGAGAGACCTTTTACAAGGGCAGGTAGTGACAGAAGAAGGGGGAATGGCTTGAAAGATGGTAGATCTAGATTAGATATTAGGAAAAAAATTCTTCATCATGAGGGTGGTGAGACACTGGCACAGGGTGCCCAGAGAAGCAGTGGCTGTCCCATCTCTAGGAGTGTTCAAGGCCGGATTGGATGGGGTTTTGAGCAACCTGGTCTAGTGGAAAGTGCCCCTGCCCATTTCAGCAGCAGGGTTGAAACTAGATGATCTTTAAGGTCTCTTCCAAATCAGTCTGTGATTGTATGAATCTAGCTGGCTATTTCCTAGTCCTTGCTGTTTGGCTGCTTTCAAATGGCGAGGTGAGAATGGACTTGGTTAAACATCCCATCTTGTAGTTAAATTCACTTTGGTCCTTTTTTCCTTTCACTTCAGATATATGGTGCCATAGAATCACTGCTGTCTGCTGTTTTCCTGCCTGGCTGTGTTGGGAATTAATCTAACAGCAAACTACTGATGTTTTATAGTTTCCTCCATGTGACAAGGACATAGAAATAGACTGTCCAGCTGTTTCTCTGCAGGAACATGCTTAAAGGCTACAACCTCCTCCACAGGAAGAGGTGAGCTATCTTGAAACTGAACATGATAGTCTCTAGCAACTGAATTAAAGAGCTTGTGTTGAAAACTCCATGCGGGAGAATGAGGCTGGCCTGAACACCATGTGCAGGTGGCAAGCACTATTTAGGAGGATTATGGTTTAACTTTTTTTATTGCTGGGAAAGGTGTAAAGATGTCCTTCTTCAGTAAATCACTGTGAAATAAGGCAGATATTTGCCTGTTCCCTGTAGAAATTCAAAAGAAGAATGTATCTATTTCTGCATAGTTACAGTCCTTCTTGCACAAAAGTCCTAGAATAATGAAGTTCTAATGAAGTTCAGAAGTAGGAAGGCATTTTTCCCTCTCAGCTGTTTCTTCTCTAAATGAGTCTAATCCTCCCAACATCCATTTGAGATGACTAATAAACCAGTCAGTGTGCGCGCAGAGCAGCACAGAAAAGGAAAGCCTAACACAAAGAAACTGAGTGACTTGCTCAAACAGAAATGTGCTTAGTGTCAGCTGAGGGATTAGAGCCCAAGAGGTCTAGGGTGCGACTTCTGTGCTGAGACTGCTAGACAGAACTTTTGAGTATTCACTCACTTGCATAACAAAATGGAGAAATCCACAAAAAGCCAATAAAATGAGTGATGAGGAGTGGAGGACAGGTATCGCCTCTGCTAGGTGACTAGTGCTGAGCTGATGATTTCCTAAATTCTGAAGAGGGATGGGAATTGTGCATGCATTTACTGCATGGGAAGTCTGTCCACCAGGAGACTGTAAGAACTATGCTGGGTGATCAGATGAACATCATTTCAGCCCAAGCGGATCCAGTCTGCTCTGGGTGCTGTTAATATCCACTGCAGGAGCCTCTTCTAGCCCTGGAGATGGAGATGCTCATCCTAATCTCTGCAGCGAGCCTGAGTTTACCCTCTGTTCATGCTGGATGAAGAATTACATAAGCTTGGTGAAGAGAAGGAAACCTTGGAGAATGAGAGAGGCAAAAAAGAAAATATGTGGGTATGCAAATCCGCAGCAGTCAGGTTTTGCCTTCACCTCTACACCACACAGTGAGTCCCAGACTGTTCTTTTTCCCTCACAACCATGTGAGCTCTGGCAAGAGGACACAGTGACAGCCCTGATATGATGGCAAGAGTGAATCCCTATTTCTGGGAACAAGGGATATCCCTTGAATCTGAATGTACGTGGGATTTTCTACGCACTAGTGCATGCCAGTGGAATCAACATCCCCCCATGTGCTGCACG
>NW_009925214.1:55494-56053 GCF_000696875.1 Nestor notabilis | reverse complement strand
CCCCAGGCACAGCTACAGTCTGGGCAGAGAATGGATTCAAAGCAGCCCTGGGGAGAAGGACTTGGGGATGTTGGTTGATGAGAAGCTTGACAGGAGCAGGCTTCAGTGTTCGCTTGCAGCCCAGAAACCAACCCTATCCTGGGCTGCATCAAAAGAAGCATGACCAGCAGGTCAAAGGACCTCCTGCCCCTCTGCTGTTATGAGACCTCACTTGGAGTATTGTGTACAGTTCTGGTGTCCTCAACATGAAAAGGACATGGAGCTGTTGGAGCAAGTCCAGAGGAGGGCCACGAGGATGATAACAGGACTGGAGCACCTCCCTTATGAAGACAGGCTGAGAAAGTTGGGGCTGTTCAGCCTGAATAAGAGAAGGCTACGTGAAGACCTCATGGCAGCCTTTCAGTATTTGAAGGGGGCCTATCAGGATGCTGGGGAGGGACTCTTCGTTAGGGACTCTAGTGGTAGGACAAGGGGTAATGGCTTTAAACTTAACTAGGGGAAGTTTAGATTAGATATAAAAAAGAAGTTCCTCACAGTGAGGGTGGTGAGGCACTGGAAT
>NW_009925214.1:52697-54874 GCF_000696875.1 Nestor notabilis | reverse complement strand
CCCTGCTCATGGCAGGGGGGTTGGAACTAGATGATCTTAAGGTCCTTTCCAACCCTAACTATTCTATGATTTTATATTAAAATTCTCTCTGACTGAAATTTGTCATGCAAATCTCAGTAAAGAATTGTTTTCTTTACATGCAGTTTTAATTGGCTTAGTCATCTTTTTAAAAGAAATTTGCATGTAGGTGTCAGGAGCCGCACATATAGTACAGTCTCATATATTTAAATAACAGCAAAATAAACATCTATTTATACAAAATGTTTCTGAATTTCAATGGATATCAGTCTACTACCACTAAAAGATACGACAGAAAAAGCCCTGATAAAATAGAACTAGTCCATAATACATATTGACAATTTTATGACTTCTAGGTTGCTATAGTAGATTTACTTGGTAATGAGTAAAAATGCTGTGTTCAATGTTTGACAGAGATGCAATGAAAAAATGTAGAAGTTAGTAATGGAGGAATAGATACATCACCATAGCAGCACAAGATAGGTGTTTGTTTTTGAAGGGATTCTGTTGACATAAGCAAGAGCAATCTTTTAGTGACCTCTTATTTCATGAGACATTCAAGATGCTTAGAACTGACTAAACATCTCTACATTTTAATTTATAAAACTTAATTTGTCATGTCATTACTCTGCTTTCCCTGACTTCTCAGGGATGATACACCTGTGTGATGTACATCCCTATTGTAATACCTTGTTACATGTTCTTTCCATGGTTCAGTTTACCCACTCACCTGAAGAACTCATGGTTACTGTTTTTTCTCCTCTAAATTTCAATAACTTTAAAATAGCACTAAAAATAAACAGCACTCTAAAAGAAAATGATAGAAGAAATATTTTTAATTTTAAAAGTGCAAAATATATCAATAAAATATGTGTAGGATTTGCATAAGCGCAGTACTCATAGGATAACTGCTCTGCAAAAATGGGGAAAAAGAGATGCTTCTCATACCTTGATTTCTGACAGTGTGCAGTTTTCTTAAAATAAAATAAAGGCATGATGAGAAAATTGAAAAGGAGTGATTTTTTTCCCAGTTTGTTCTATGCCTCCCCTGCTCCACACTAAGCCCCAAGATGAAGCACTATTGACACCTGCCTGCAGTACAAAGCTCTGCCTTCTTCCAGTCTTGTGTACTAAATACAGACTGGAAAGGATCCATCAGGAGCTGCATTGTGCTGTAACCTTCTGAGAAAAGACAGTAGAAAACTTTTGAAACATATGCTTACAGTGTTTGTTTCAAAGCAAAAGAGTAGTTCACATTCAGCAGAATAATGGTTACTCAGTTGGCTATTATTCCTCAGTGCCATTCACTGCCACATGACTGTGGCAGAGAGTAACCTGCCCAGTGAGACAGTGTGCTGTGGGTTTCCTTTGATGAGCATGCTGAGGAAGCAGTGCTCCCCATTCCCTTTCAGAGATCTCCAGAAATCTTCATAAGTTTCTTTCTGAAGGCTTGACAGTTTGAGGTTCTTGTTGTTTTGTTGTTTTTTTTTTTCTTTAATAATATAACAACCTCTGTAACTGTCTTTCTTTGGAGACTAAGAATATTCCATTGCTTGGAGCATATACAATATCTTGCCTGATTAATATCAGTGTGTGTGTATATATGCGTATGTGTATGAGCTTAATTTTTGTTAAAAAGATAGTTCATTAAAGAAAAAATCCCCAGAGATTCAAGTGTGTAAGAAATAATGTGTTTGTTGGCAGAGTTAGAGGAAAATATAGTGGCAATATGTGGGAGGGCTGAGACTACTACCCCTCTCCGTGGCCCATCTCCGTTGTATTCCTCTATCCCCAGAGATGCCCAGCAGCTAGAGGGGAACAGCTCTAATGAACCCAGGAGCACGCACTGGCAAGGCAGATCCTGCTCGGGGCTGAAGCAGACCCAGAAAACTTCATAGCAATGGCAATGCATTTTAAACATCCCTTTTAAACATCCCTAGCTGAAACATCTACACAAGCTGCCATGTCCTTCATTCAAGCAGTAATTCATAAACTATGAAGAAAAGTAACCTAGATAATCCTTCAAGCCAAAAACCAGCAAAAGTGCAAAAATGCCCATTTGTTATTTATTTAGAGGAAAACAGTTTTATACCCAATATCATAAATGTGCATTTTGCTTCATGTACGTGCACAAACGACTGTACTTCAGGGAAATCCAC
>NW_009925214.1:40485-52666 GCF_000696875.1 Nestor notabilis | reverse complement strand
TAAATCTTCCCCTAGAAGCCACTATGTGAAATGAGTGATAGTTTAATTAATTCCACTTATATGTCCTAAAGTACAAAAAATTAGGTAGTCATATGCACTGTCAGCAAGGTAAGTTACTGTGGTGCCCTTTTTATATAATAATAATAGAGCATTAGAGATTCTTTCAAGTTCTTTCTCCTTCAAAATCCTTTCCATATTTTACAAAAAAAGCAAATTCGTTCACTTTTAGAAACTACACTGTAGTACTGAGTTTCAGTGAAGAACTTGAGAGTATAAATAGAATAGTAATGTTGCCTTTTGAAAAGCAATTTATTTATTCTTTGAAAGATATTGCATACAGAAATATAAGTAAAGAAAGGAAAAAAAGAGAACAAATGTGCAAATCTAACAGTAAAATCCAGGTGGGTAAGTGTAGGGCTATACTTAATTCTCTGCAGAAAACAGTAGGCACATGGGACTGACACCATGTCAATAGAGCATTTCTGTGAGTCACTTTTTCATTTTCTGTTTCAAGAAAGGAATGAAAGAACGCTGATAAATACTGAGGGGTCATCTCTGGGAATGAGATTCTGCTAATACGTGGACTTATATCTAAAGATGTTTCCATAACTTTACTCCTGTAATGGTTAAAAACCTTATTTTCCAGTTCTATTTATTAATGAATGTTTTATTCTTTTTGTTATACTCTTGTGCCAGTATTGTCTTCAAGCTAAGCAGCTCTTCTTCCTTCCCAGTGTGGATCTTCGTGCTGTATTCAGAAAGGAGATCATGTTCCTTCTCAGCCTTTCAGCGGTGCTAAATTGCTCCATTCGCTTATCCGCGGGCATGCTTTGAACATAAGTACACTGAACGCATCCCTTCTCTCCAAACACTAGCTTAAAAGTTGGCTTCCTGCCACTTGTCAAAAAAACCAAATGCAAGAGTGGTTGAAATCGCACAAATGTCTCTATTATGGCTCAACTTGTTTTGCCTATACCTCTGGTGACCAGAGCTAAACAGTAATTCCTGACACAGGTGACAAAAACCTGCAGTACACAGGAAAAAACTGACCAAATCTAGCATTCAGGTACACTTCTGTCAACCTTAGCAACCTCATGGACTTTCATAAAAAATATTTTCACTATTTCTACTATTAATCAAGGTAGAATTGTACCCAAAGACTAATCGTTTTTCTTTTCATTACTTACAGTTTCTTGTAGAAGGCCAGGATTTCAATTTGGATGTTTCCTCAAGAGTGATGTCCAACATGCTCCAGTATTGGAGGACCCAGTGGAGGATGCAGCAATAATTGTTCTAGCTTACTACAGGACAGACATCAATAACTCCGTTTCTGTGTCCAGATTGCTATTTGTTTCATACGACATTTTGTGGAGGTTGCATTACTCATTCCAACAAAGACACAGGTGCAGTGGGTTCAGTGCCAGTGAGTTTAATGCTGCGCGATAAAGTCAAGGCAAAGCAACTAATCAATTTTGGATGAAACACACAAACCCGTCCAAGAAAAATAAAACCTAAAGTCAATTTACTCAGTCGTCATCATCATCAATTATATATACAGCATGTTTAATATTAATTGCTTCTGTGAAAATACTAGGATTGTCTTTATAAAACAATCTATACTCCCCAAATATAAAAGAGGTGCAAACCAAAGTTGTTCTGCTCTGTGTACAGATACTGTATGTCTTTAGTGGACCAAAAATCAAGGATGCAGATCTTTCAGCTGGAATTTTGAAATTCAAATCCAAAAGAAACTTTTCCCATGTTTCAATGTTTTTGCTTATTGGAGGGATGCTTTGTTAGTATAAGCCTGGATTGAAAGCTTGAGTTTAGGTCCAGGCTTTTGACTTGACACCATCTTTTAACAGTAAAAATGAAGCAACCTCAAAAAAGTAAAAAATGAAGCAACCTCAAAATATACAACCTCTGTTACTGTCACGAGTTAAAGCAAGAGAGAATCCTTTCTTAACAACTCCGAATAACTGTGAGCCTGCTTAAAACACTGCTTTACTATTTAGCAAAATTTATGTCACTGTAAGTACTGAACAGTTGGTCACAGCACTTTCACTATAGGTCTGCCTAATGAGTCTGCAATCATCATCTTTTTGTTGAGGATTTTCATCCCAACAGGGTTAGTTTGACATTCACCGAGGCGCTCACATTTGTTAGGAGGAAGAACCCTGCAGCGAAGAGGAGCTGGCAAAAATAGTTAGTAAATGCTGGCAGGAGTGGTGGTCGGTGGGAGGGCAGCTGCTGTACAGGGGGCTGCAGCTGGGTCTCAGCACAGTGCTGGGACCCTCTGGAAGGGGAAGGCAGGCTAGTGTGGAATACCCCTATGCCACTACCACTCTTATTGCTCACAATCTGCATTGTGAAACTGGGTTTAATGTCTAATTTTGATAACTGTAGAAGTTTAGTGATAAAAATATCTGATTTAAAGTACATGTACATATTCAATTGGGCAGAAAAAAAGAATATTTAAACTGTGATGTTCAAAGGCATTATGGGTGTCTGTTCCAGGGATTGAAGGATTCCGGGTAGAGAAGGAATGCAAGCCACACATATACACCAAACTCCTAGAAAGTTTATTACAAGATCTAAAATAGATGTAAAATCCAGGTATATACCAAGCTAGAAAGAGAGATAACTAAAGGTTACCAAAGAATAGATTAGGCACAGATTCTTACCTACCCACACACTTGTCCAATGACCAGGAGGCCAGCTCCAATGTGCATTGTGTAGAAACGGGGTGGCAGGCACATACCTTTGCGGGTGTCCCTGCAGGGGTAAGGTCAACCATAAAAGGTAGTTGGATCCACCTCCTTCTCAAACCCCGGGCCTTTTATATGCCAAAAAGTGCCAACTCATCCCGAGGCAGGGGGCCAGCCCGTGTCAGGAGGAGCAGCCTTGTTGGTTCCTTTTCCCGTGCACATTTGTTTTGACACAGGGGGCCAGCCTGCGCCAGGAGAAGTGGCCCTGCCGGCTCCCCGCTGTGCACACTCACTCTAGATAACCAGGGTCATCCACTACGGACCAGTTCCAGTGTTAGACCCGTCTAATACAAATACATACATGCTTTTTTATCTTGATCAGGATGGTCTACCACGGACCAATTTTTACAGTGTTAGACCCATCTAACAGTGTCTTACTTGTTTTTTCAGAGTCCTGACTCCCCTGAACTGCTGCAAATATGTTTCAAATACTTCAAAACCAATATAAAATAGTTGAAAGTACATTTTGTAGAAAGGTGACCTCAAAAGTAAACCATTGCCACAGGCAAAAGCATGTTACTAGGAAGTCCTCAGAAATATGGGTCTAATTCTTCCCTTTCTTAGGCGGGTTTTACACCCAAGCATCTCTCTGTATCCTCTTGGAGCTACAATTTACACCAGAGAATGAGGGCAGAGCCAGTATCCATTAATAAGAAGGATGTTTATAAAATACCCAAGACAAATACTATAAATGGGTATCTCTACCTTCAAGCACTGGGTGCCATTTCCAGCAGTGGGCAGGAAACAGAGACAGTGAAGAAAGCGTTCCTGCCCTGTAGTGTGGAGGCCCTAGAAAGGCTGCAGTGTGCTCATGAAGTAGGGAAAAATGAGGCTCCTGACATCCCCTCTCACACTAATTTTTAAAGAAAAACAATTGTCTTCAGCCCAAACTGCAGCTCACTCTAGCCCTTAATGGTGGCAAATATTTTAACAATAAAATATTGTTAAAAAAGCATTCTTATTCAAGGAGATAAGAAACAAAGGCTGTAAGAAACAAAGGCTTTTTTAAATCTAAGTTTAGTGTCTTTTCACTCAATATCTTTTGGCCACATGCACTTCCATTGCACAATAGTAGTGCTCACAAAGATGTCATGCTATTATTTTCACATTGCAAATAACAACGCAAATCTAGTTGCTTTTTATGAAATTTGTTCAGCACAAGCTCCTCAGAGACACCAAAGCAAATTTGTTAAATGTTTCATAGTCACTAAATTTCATTCCTCTCCCCCCCAAAAAACCCCTTCGTGTCAAAGAATTATCACCAGGTGTGACTTTTTTCATTTGCTCACAACATGAATTTCAAGAACCGGAAAAGCAGAATGAACTGCTGTGGCTTCCCTGCTAGAAAAGAAAACACTTTGCAGGAAGAACACAGCACTTGCCATTTCTCCATTTTGGTTTCAGAGGTGACTTCCTCAATGGCAGCAATATATCCTGAGAGCCACAGTGGTGAAGATAAGGAAGGTAGTCAGCATATTAGGAATGTACAGCTTCTTCTTTCTATTTATGTCCTGTAATATCATGCCCCAGTCCAGTCTGTGCCCTTGATGGTTTGTCTTTTGGGGGCATTTGTCATATGGTGTTGAAAGACTTTCGGGGAAGAAAAAAATAATAATCCAGAACCTATCTGAAGAATAATCCAGAAGTTATATTGGGCTGATGGAACTTGAAAATGTGATTAATCACATTTTCTGTAAAAAATACAGGGCTTGGATTAGTTGTCAATAAACAAGTAAGCTGATAATTAGTTATGAGCTTTTGAGACAACCCCATCTAATATGAATTTGACAGGCATTGCCACAGTGTTGTCGTGACCCCCTGCTAGAGACAGAATACAATTCAATATTAAAATGTGAACTCATATAATAGAATCAGATTTGGATCGAAATCATTTTACCTGGACTTTCATAGTGGTCCATCCTATTTCAAAGGATCTCCACCCACAGAAGCCACAAAGGGAAACATCCATGTCAGCTACAGGGTTTCTTCTGGTTTCTGGAGAAAAGGTAATCTCACGTGCTCTTCTACTCTTTACCAGATTTTCTTCATTTTACATATTTATTCATTCTTTTACTTTTCAGCAAAAACACTTCCTGCTACTAATAAGCTTGCTAAGGAGAAACTTGTCCACAATCCCACATGCCAGACAATTTAGCTCTTATTTCTGTGTATCAGAGTTAATTATTGAGACTAAACTGTTGTCAGTGCAGTAGTTTTGTTATTCCAGTTTTCTCTTTCCCAATATCTAATGGAGAGATGCTGTGATTCTCAATACTTAGTGGTGTTTTGCTTGTTGTTTTGGTTTTGGTTTTGGTTGTTTGGGGTTTTATTAGTTCAATACAATTATCTATGTCAAGTTTCTGTTGTTTTAAAACTTTGACTGCAAGATTGACACAATTACCTGTTTTGTATCCTCACAGTGAGTAGAGCAAAACATTTCATGATAGCAAGGGAGCTATGATATGATCAATTGCACTATGTCTTTTTCTTGAAGTCTGATTGCAAGATCCCCCTTTCTCATTGATTACTTCCCTCTATATCTTACAGATTAATTTCTTCCATTGTCAACTTTAATTAACAGGGGGGTTGTCTTCTTTTTTCAGGCATTCAGAAACTCCTTGACAAACAATGAGACAAGTACAATGCATCCACGGTCACATGAAGAGACAACAGCCTGCTGGTATAATTTCTTGCAGCTGAAATTCTTTAGTGTTCTATTTACTGTGTGCACCACATGTTCATGTGTATATGCACTTTTAAAACACTTCTAGAGAAAGCTTTTTACCTTTTCAAATCAACAACAGGTCAATGAAAATCTTTTGCGTTCTGCAGCTGCAATCTTCTTGTATCTCATAGAGTGGTAATCATTTTGCTCTCATGACTGACACTTTAGTTTTTTTTTAAAAATACAGTAACAGCTTTGCCCTTTTTTCTTCTGTTTTGGCTCTTTGCATTGGGATGGTGGCAACAGATGCACTCTGTCTCTGAGTGCATTTACAGACATGGGAGACTGTTGGAGTGTAAATATGCCACAAGGCGAATGGTATTACCAGTTCTCACAGGTTATATAAATGTTACTGTAGAAATAGCATGGAAAAATAAATCTAATTAAAGACTTACATCAGACAAGAATTTTGATTGTACTCAGCTAAACCTGAAAGCAAGTACTTGTGTTTGACACAGACTTAAATATTCCTGAATGCATATATAAACCTATTGACTTTGAGACAGTATTTCTTTTCATATTGGTGTGTGCATCTAGAAAATAAAGGCTGGATAAGTTGACTTCAAGGTTGGATGACTTGACTATGTTGTTTAGACACCTTGGGGATGGAAAAGAAAAATTAAAAGGTTTCTTTAAAATGAAACATCCATTCCTTTTGGGTGTGTGGGAGAAGGCTATGATGCTGTGTGCCACACAAAGATGTAAGAAGCAGAGTTCATCATGTTCATCAGAGTTCTGATCCTAGGTATCATGTGTAGGAGACACATGATACCTAGAGAAGTTGTTTTTGCTGCATTTCTGGATAGAAGCCAGCTCTTACTTTGCTGTTTTGGAATCTCTTTCTTTAAATGCATATGAACTACATTGGAGCTCAATGAAATTCACAGCTGTGCAGATAGCAAACATATGAGATACTTATGTTGTACTTAAGACCTACTTGAAATTACAGGAATAGAAATAAACCTTCTTAAAGTGCTAGTAACAGCATTGCATATCTCAATTGTCAGCTGGTACAAGGACCCATGTGTATTATGTCCTTTGCTTCAGGGTTTATAATATCTCCCTTAATTATATCTTGTGGTAATGTATGCTCAATTATTAACCCTTCTTGTTCATACTCTCATTCTTTGTTTACCTATCAGCCATATACCGCCAGTGCAGCAGTTTGGTACAAAGGCAGAGTGTACTGGAAAATATCTCATCACCCTGAAGAAAATATGAACGCAGATTTAGAAAATACATTCTAATTTGTCATAAAAGTAACATTATCACTGTTGGCATGGATACATGGATAAATAAACTAATTATTTAACTAATAATTAGTTAAAATTCTTTCTGACTACATTGACATTGAAATACTGTGTCTTCAATAGCAACCTTATATGTGGAAAGCTGCCAAGCCTTTGAAAGAAAATCCAAACAAGGTAAATAAGGAGATTCAGGGAATGGCAAATCCAACTTAAAGTAGGTCCATAACAGTGGCAGAAGGAATAGGATGGGCAATTTATCAGACCCACATAGAAGCGAGTAGTCATGCAAAACGTCATGAAGCTTGCATTATGTATAGAATGCAGAGGCAGACAATTGTTTTAGGATACATTTGTATCCAAGCTCAAGCATAATATCCCAGCAAAAACACGTCACGTAGATGATAGAGCAACAACTGCAGAGCATCATTTAGTCTCTAACTTTGCAAGTCCTTGCTGAGCTTACTAACCATGCCAAAGGCAAACTGTTTGGACTGTTCCTGCCCAACAAATATGTTGATATGTTAAGTTGCATTGTTCCTGGTTTTATTAATGTGGTGCTGTCCTGGGTTCAGCTACAGCAGTCATTTTTTCTCCTTCTTAGTAGCTGGTGCAGTGCTGTGTTTTTGACTTTCAGTCTGGGAACAATGCTGATAACACCGATGTTTTCAGTTGTTGCTCAGTAATGTTTACTCTGACCAAGGACTTTCTCAGTCTCATGCTCTGCCAGAGAGGAGGGGAAGCCAGGAGGAAGCAGAGGCAGGACACCTGACCCAAACTGGCCAAAGGGGTATTCCATACCACAGCACGTCATGCCCAGTACAGAAACTGGGGGGAGTTACCCGGAAGGCCCAGATCGCTGCTCGGGTCGGGCTGGGTATCGGTCGGCGGGTGGTGAGCGGTTGTGTCCTTTTCCCTTGTTATTCCTCTTATCATTATTATTGTTAGCAGTAGTGGTTTGTATTATACCTTAGTTACTGGAGTGCTGTTATCTCAACCCGTGGGAGTTACATTCCTTCGATTCTCCTCCCCATCCCTCCAGGAGCGGGGGGAGGAAGGAAGAGGGGAAGAGTGAGAGAGTGGCTGCGTGGTTCCAAGTTGCCGGCTGGGCTTGAACCACGACAGGTGCATAATATAACAATTCTTTTGTTCTTGTATAAAATACCTCATAGGAGAACAGCTCCTGCAATCAGTCACCATACCATTGATTTAAATCCTAACAAGATCAAAACCAAACATAGTTTCAAATATGTCCTTGCTACTGAAGTCACGTCATCAAAGTGAAAAACAATAAAACATTTCTACTCTTATTTCATCAACATATTTTCCAGAGGCAACTTTGCTAGCTGGTCATGATGTGTCACATTGTCTGGCTGCACTTTTTGTTCTCTGGGCATCACTTTCTCCCTTGATCTCTAAGAAATGTGGGCTATAATGTAACATATTGTATAACACTGAGAATGACAAGAGCTTTTGAGTTTTTCCCCTCACTATGCATTCAGACCTGAAGCAACCCTCAATTGTCGCATATGTTGAGTCTAAATGGAAAAGGCCTATTTCACAATGTACAAATGCTCACTAAAAAGTGCTGGGTTTGGCTGGGGTAGAATTAATTTTCCTCACTGTACATAGTATGGAGTGATGGATTTGTGCTGAAAATAGTGTTGATGACACACTGATGTTTTACTTACTGCTGAACAGTGCTTACAAAGAGTCAAGGCCTTTTCTGCTCCTCACCCCACTCCACCAGTGAGTAGGCTGGGGTACACAAGGAGTTGGGAGGGGACATAGCCAGAATGGCTGACCCCAACTGACAAAAAGGATATTTCATGCCTTAGGATGTCATGCTCAGCATATAATGCTAGGGCAAGAAGAAGGAAGAGGGGAGTGTTTGGAGTGATAACATTTATCTTCCCAAGTAACTGCTATGCATGATGGAGCCCTGCTTTCCTGGACATGGCTGAATAGCTGCCTGCTGCTTGGAAGTGGTGAATAATTCCTTCTTTTGTTTTGCTTTGCTTGTGTTCGCAGCTTTTGCTTTACCTATTAAGCTATCTTTATCCCAACCCATGAATTTTCTCACTATTACACTTCCAGTTCTCTCTTCCCATCCCACTGTGGGGAAAGTGAGTGAACAGCCATGTGGACTTAGTTGCTAGCTGGGGTTAAACCATGACAGAAGCAAAACAGAGAAGAGAAGCTAAGACCAATCTGAATGTCCCAGAGTAGCAATCAGAAGGAAATCTGAGAAGCAAAATACCCTTGCTGATTGCAGAAAACAGCCTTAAGTTGATAAGACCTTGCCAATATGGATCTTTTTTTTCAATCTAGAGTAGTCAGAAGCAGCTCTTTACTATTGATAAAACTTTCTCTTTATCTGCTTTGTAAGACAAGGAATACGTACATTATCTACGGTTTGACACCTTTAGAGGTGTAGGATTCTCAATATTGCTGCACACTGCTAATCTTTTTATAACCTGACACTGTGGGCTCACAAATGTTCATAGCAACAGTCCATAGGGTTGATCTACCAACACAAAATTAACTGTGCAATATCAGCAATCAGAAGTGATAGACTTTAATTAAAGGTCCAGTAACGGTAGCAAGTTGGTGACTGGCCACAGACTTCTCCATGTTTTGGACAGGTAGGTAGATTGTCTATAAAAATAATTGAGCAATCTTCTGCCAAGTGGTTCCTCTGCTCAAGTCTTCTTTGCCATTGGCACAACAGCACACTACCACACTCTGGTGTCAGCTCTGGTTTAACACTGCAAGTCCCGAATTGCAATCCAAATATTTCCTCTTTGCAGTATAGGAAACTGCTGTAAACCACTTGTTCCAGGTGCTAAGCTCAATGCACACGAGGTGTTTGACATTTTATGATCTGAAATTTTCAGTAAGGATGTCAGTAAGCATAGCAATAAAATAATAGAAGTGGTAACTTCTGACTAAAGACATTTTAATTACAACTGAAAAGTTGAGATAATAGGCAATCTGGCACTGCCAGACTATGGAAAAAAACACAGCCAGTTTACAAGACTACTGAAGTTCCCACAGTGTTACACATCTGATACCGGCTCGATCCTCTATTTCTTGTCATTAGTTTTCCCCTGCTTAAGAAAAAGAAGGGAAAGAAATGCAGCATTTTTACAATTCTGCCTTTTTGCACCACTGTGTATGACAGGAAATGGATTCTAAAAAGCTGCCAAGAAAACTGTAAAAACGATGTTCAGAAGTACTTCTGTAAAATTCTGATTACACTTTACATCTGATGAAAAGACTTGAAGGCTTCACTGCTATCAGAACAATCCATCAACTTTCACTCTGCATAATTATTCCTTGTAAAATTGGTGCTCAGGGAAGAGGGCTGGAAAAAATCCCTTAAGTTTGCATGACCTCCAGATGCGGCAAGAGTTACTATCAGTGTTAATACTGCTAGCAACTACTTGCATGAAATCCTGGTTATAATGGGATTAATTGCAATGCCTAATGGACTTCATTAAGGACAAGATTTCCCCTGATGTATTTGTTTTTACATGAGAATATTTAGATTACACTTTCTCTTACTCTTACAATGTGCTGTTTGCTAAAGGTGAAGTCAGGCACCACTGGTTAATTTTTAGTATGTAATACTTGTAATATTCGTATCCATCTTTGAGTTCACCATCATTTGCTAGGATGTGCTGTCTGAGGGGAAAAATAGAATCTTTCCAAAAACTGCATATTCAGAATGAGCTCACTACTCACGTGGTTACCAGCAGCTCATGTCCTGGACATCATAGTGGCTACTGAAATGTGAAACCTGTCCCTTCCATATTGGCTGGCAGCTCTGCTCCAGACAGAGAAGCTGTGTGAAAACAGCAGCATAGTGCTCCATGGATGTTGTCAGAGGCTGGAATGCGCAGTCCAGCAGCTCCCTCTGCTTTTGCTCCATGTTGGCTAGGTGTATATCAGCTCAGTCCATAGCACAGGGTTACGAGGTGCATCTTGGCTCAGCACACAGGCAAAGGCAGCACTTCTCTCTCTGGGGTGGGAGCAGATCCTGGTGGCATCCGTGCGCAGTCCTACCTAGACATGCATGGCTGGTTTTATATCAAAGGCACCTGAATGCAAGGATGCTCTTTCTAAACTTCAGGTCAGTAAACTCAACTGCAGGAGGGATTTTTTGTGTTTTAATAACATTTTTCAGTGTTTTCAGACCAGCGCAGTTTTCATTTCATGTTCTAGAAGTCTTGATTTTGTTTCAGCCTGACCAAGTGACATTGAATGCATCATCCCACTGACGTATAGGATAGGGAAGGGACCCATCTGTTTTAGACCAAACTACAATGTTTTTGATGATTCTAAATCTGCACTATTGCTGAAACTGTTGCTGTGTTACATGAAGACATTTTGTGGCTCCAGAAGTTATTGAAGAGATTGAAGATCTATGCTAGGTGAAACACAATGCAATGCAATTCTAGTACATCCTTCTCTTTTTCTTTTCTTTTCTTTTCTTTTTTTCTTTTCTTTTCTTTTCTTTTCTTTTCTTTTCTTTTCTTTTCTTTTCTTTTCTTTTCTTTTCTTTTCTTTTTTCTTTTCTTTCCTTTTCTTTCCGTTTCCTTTTCCTTTCCTTTCCTTTCCTTTCCTTTCCTTTCCTTTCCTTTCCTTTCCTTTCCTTTTCCTTTCCCCAAATTGGAAACATTACTACAGAAGTTTCCTCCAAAGTAGAGAAAAATCGTTTGCTTGGAGCTTAATTGTGAGAAATATAAGTTCTAGTATATTCTCCAAGGATTATTTTTCAGTTGTTTGGGTTTGTTTTTTTTTTTAAAAAAAGCCCCTGCAATACTCTTCTTTTAAATACTTCTGTTTAAAAGCCAAGCTAACACAATTTACTACATACTTAATAATGCTATACAGCTCACAGAATGATTATACTTACATGGATTTTCAGTTTCCCATTTCATTCATTTTGTATATGAAAGTCTATAAGGTAGGTTCCTGTTTTGTTTCTTGAGTCGGGACATCTCAGGAATCAGACAATACTATTAAATTCATCTTATTTCGTATTTGAGAATACAAAACTTGAAGACTTGAAAGGTACATTTCCATAACAGAAATAGTTATACCAACTCAAAATACACACAAAATAATGGTGACCTTGCATTCTTTCTGTATCTGCTGATGGAAGTGCTTGCAAAGTTCATTTGAACATGATGCTGTCTTTAGGGTGAACAGAACAAACACTTTTTCCTTCTCACTTTCAGAGATTGAATAGAAAGTTCCTACTCTATAAGGTCCCTCAGAAGTGACAGCAATAGCTAAGTGATAATTCCTTTATTTGTTGGTGTTTGGGTTTGTTTCATGTGAAAATTAGCATAGAACAAAGTTGCTCTTGTAGAGAGGAAAAGCAGAAAAGCTTTTCTACTTAGAAATAGTGAGCTTATTGTCTAAAAAGCCAT
>NW_009925214.1:16632-40454 GCF_000696875.1 Nestor notabilis | reverse complement strand
CAGGAATGCAGGAAGTGATTTCCCTATAGATTTTTTCAGAGTGGGCTCCAGTAAGCCTGCCAAAAATCTGTTGTGTAATAGCTTTTAGGTTTTCAACAAGACTGCAGTTTTGCTAGTATAACAGATTATTTATCAAATAATTTTAGTAGTGATTGGGATTAGGCTGTTATTTGTAAACTCTTTGTAAGCAGAGAGTAGCCTGTAATGACCTGAAAACAGGATAAAAGTCAAAATGAAAAAATAGAAAAATCACAGTTCCTGCTTCATTCTGTTTGGAGTTACCAGTGCATGAGTTCACATATTCTCATAGGTCACCATGATGGGTACCCTCAGTTAATTTTTTGGGCTGTTGCCTTGAGCCTTCTGTTCTCATTCTCCTCCCTCAACATTGCTTGCCTCTTCTTTCCCCTGTCTCATTCTTACCACCCAAGCACAATCTCCTAAACATAAGAGATTAAATAAGAGCTCTGACAGTGACTAGCAGAAAAACACTCAGCAATTAAAAGGAAAAGGATGTACATTGCAGTACTTGATTTAAAACTTATCACAGTATTAACAATTTGGTGCTATGCTAGTCACCAAATGCTCAAGGCACCAAAGTCATTAAGCTTCTTCTCATTCATCCCTCAGATGGCTGCTGTATTCCCCTGTAGCAAAGTGGTTGCAGGTAAATACAACAGGAGGTTGAAATTCAACTTCTACCAAAACCCCAGTGTAAGAAACCATCTTACAGAACATTTCAATGTCTATATGAATTTCAAATGATATCAGGAAGGGATGAAATTCAAACAATGCGGATTGTCAAATAATTGGGACAGATCTACATAATTGTTCTAGTCTCCAGAAGGTATCCATAAATTATATATCTTGATTTAGAAGGAACATGTGAGTGTCCCAGCAGTACTGATGAAAGGCTATGAGCCTCATATTAATATCAGTAAGTTCTGAAACTGCCCAAGGAACCAAAGGATTCACTCATGGCTTCTTAGGCTTGGGAGAACAATGTAGTACACAGCAGCACAAGACAACTGTAAACAAGGACCTGAAAACTTTCTCTCTTTTATTGCCATCACCAATGATAGATTGTTTCCAAACATAGAGTAAGCATCTTTGGTTGTTGGTTTTGTTTTTGTTTTTTTTTGTTTGATTGTTTGTTTGTTTGTTTGCTTGTTTGGTTTTGTTGGGGGTTTTTTTGTTGTTTTGTTTTTTTTTCCAGCTCCACAGGGACATACAGAATTCAGTTCATGTTCCTATGTTAGTAGTAATGAAGACTTTTCCCCTCACAGAAAACAAATAGCTGCAATTCACAGGCAACAGAGATAGGGTGAGAAGAGGAGTTACGTCAGTCTGTATAGATTCTTATAACCACTCAATAGGTGCAGAAAGTGTAAAACAAAATTTGAACGTATGTATAAAAAAAAAAAACAAACCCACCTTTGTGGGCCAGCAATTCTGTTTTTGATGTTTAGATTTACAGGGCTTCTTCTGAGTTTTGCTTGTGTGCTGTATTTCTTAATGATCGACTTGCTGCAGTAAATAATTCAGGAAATCATCCTGTACTCCATTGTTCTTCAGGCATATGGATTTTTTTTCTCTTCAAAGCTTGAGTTTCTACTGCATGTTGAAAATTTCAAAGCTCTCTGAGGAACTGAATACAGGTTTTGTAATTATAACAATTTCTAGCCCAGCACCTGTACATCTGCTGTACCCTTTAGGGAATAGAGCAAAACGAAATGTATCAATTCCCTCTAGATAAAATGTGACAGGATTTCCATTTTCTGTTTTTCCAGACCACCTAAGCTTATTATTTTTAGAACATTAAGGATTGTTATTAAGCAATAATAGTGGGTTGTTGTAAAAACACAGACAAGATGCATAACACAGCACTTCTAAAAAAAACCATACAACTCCTTCTGCAGCTGTGCAACTGGATTTTCATAGACCATGGCAGAAAGAGATATACAGGACTTTACAGTATCAGTCTTATATAGAGAGAGGTCTTCTACAGAAAACTACTATTAACTGGTCTTGGTCACATGGGAACATATTTCAAAAGAAACCTTTTAAAGGTGTTCTAGTTTTATAAGTGTAACAAATTCTGCAAATTTCCACTTCTTTTTTTTTCCCTGAAATTAAACTTACACTGGCTATGCGCATATGCATAGGCAATATAAGCCATTACGTTGAATTGAACTTTGTGAAATATTTTTTATAATACTTTTCTGTATCACCATGTGGCATATATATTATTTCATGTAACAGGTAATTCTGAAATAGTGCACTGAGCTATCAAATACATACTAAGCTCTTAAATGAAAATATTATTTTTATAGGGGACAACTTTTCTATCGCAATTTTTTTAAAGTATGACACAATGAAAATAATCTACTTGATTTTCACCTACACAGCTCCTAATAATTGCAAAAATTAGGTTGGACACCCAGGAAGGTGTTAAATTTGTAGGGGAAGCCTAGCCTTAGTTAAGTTAATGGCAAAAATCCTATTTCACCTTGGTGTTTTCACAAATCACTTTTGAAGACTGGTTAACTTTCTGCATCTGTTATCATTTTAATTATGCTGCTACTGTTTTTAATTATACGCGCACATTGAGTTGTGTCTCTTGTGCCGCTTCGACATATTTCCCCACTCAGAATTTGAAAGCTAGAGAGGAACACCTGATAGAAAAGAATATCTGCATATTGCCTTCACTGATCCTACTCTGGTTTCTTGAACATTTCAAGAACCAGGAGCATAGAATCATAGAATAGTTAGGGTTGGAAAGGACCTTAAGATCATCTAGTTCCAACCCACCTGCCATGAGCAGGGACACCACACACTAAACCATGTCGTCCAAGGCTCTGTCCAACCTGGCCTTGAACACCGCCAGGGATGGAGCATTCCTTGGGCAACCTACTCCAGTGCCTCACCACCCTCACTGTGAAGAACTTCTTCTTTATATCTAACCTAAATTTCCCCTGTTTAAGTTTAAAGCCATTACCTCTTGTCCTACCACTAGAGTCCCTAATGAAGAGTCCCTCCTCAGCACCCTTGTAGGCCCCCTTCAGACACTGGAAGGCTGCTATGAGGTCTCCACGCAGCCTTCTCTTATTCAGGCTGAACAGCCCCAACTTTCTCAGTCTGTCTTCATACGGGAGGTGCTCCAGTCCTCTTATCATCCTCGTGGCCCTCCTCTGGACTTGCTCCAACAGCTCCATGTCCTTTTTATGTTGATGACACCAGAACTGGACACAATACTCCAAGTGAGGTCTCACAAGAGTAGAGTAGAGGGGCAGGATCACGTCCATTGACCTGCTGGTCATGCTTCTTTTGATGCAGCCCAGGATAGGGTTGGTTTCTGGGCTGCAAGCGCACACTGAAGCCTGCTCCTGTCAAGCTTCTCATCAATCACCACCCCCAAGTCCTTCTCTGCAGGGCTGCTTTGAATCTCTTCTCCACCCAGCATCACATCTTGCTCTAATTTGTGCTGCACTGGTGCTTTGCTGTTTTTTGAGCAAGAACAGCAAGAACATGAGCACCACAATAGCCCTGTTCTCCTGTTCCATGTGTCAAACAGAGCACTCTTCAACCTGAGCCAGCCCAAGACAAGGTGAGACCAAATCAAACTTGATTCATTCATATTATTTTGTGTAGGCAAAATTATATGGGTTTATTATTATTTTTATTGCATATTATTAGTGCAGAATAAATGAGTAGGTCACCAAGGTGGTGAAGTGTATACATGCTTACGATGTGACCAGCAAAACAGAAAGGACCCAGTCTAACCTGCACAGCTCCTATGAGCACACAGTTATGTGGACCAGCAAATTAAGCCCTTCTATAATCCACCACAGTGATAACAAGGAATTCTGTGTGATTTGCAGTGAAATATTTTGAAAGAATTTATGATTCATGGAAAACCAACTAAGGGTTTATGGGGTTACAGTCAGATTCAAAACAGAACTCTGAATCTGAATTTTGGGTCTGAATATATGCAAAATGTTAAGTCTATTTCAGGTAGATCCAAAATGTTGTAGATGTTTCTTAAGGAAAAGATGATTGAGATGCTGAATTCATACAAAAATGAGCCAAAAGTTAGAAGGAAAAGTGTCAGTCTAATCCTTACAATTTTTACCAAGACAGCTGTTAATAATTTTCACCATAACACCAGACTATTCACAGCTGCTATCCTTCTCCAGGAGCTACTCTCTCTGTCTTTGACCAAACAGATGGCATTTTTCAACACTGAGGATGAAGAGCAGCTGCAGTTATGTCCAGCTGTACTACCACTTTTTCAAGGTCCTGCTCCTCCCTTGCTGCCAAGTCCCCTGGTCCTGCCCTCAGACACTGTTTTTTAGCAATCATATTTTTTTCTTGAAAACCAGGGAGCTGGCCTGAGCTGTTCCTGAGCAAGATACAGCTTGGATGGTGGATTGAATGACAGAGTCATAAAGAAACAAGGAGATAAGAATAACTAAAAGTTAAGAGGTGTCAAGGACAGCTTTTTAAGTCTCTCCTCTGCTGTAGATGGTATGACGGTAAAAGGCTGTTCCTGATTCAATCCTGTTTAGTTTAAATGACTGCTGGTGAATGGTTTAAACTGCTCTGCTCACCTTTGAACTGAGCCAGACTAATATCACTTACACAGTCAATCACCGAGCTGCAGCTAGAAACATTGGGAGTTCAGGGCACAGCACAAACTGAGACAGCTCTAAAGCTCCCATAGTTCCTCCATGCAAGAACATATGGGCAGCTGAATTCCCACCACCTGATAATCCAGCCCAATGTCCTTATTTTCACACAAGCCATATTTTAGGAATTGTTTGCTTCCTAATCCACTGCAAAGCCTTGGGCTCTTGCTTGCCCACCCTTCATGTATACTGCTTTTCTCCTATGATCTCATTCCAAGCTTAGGTTGTAGGGACATGCACACAGTAAATTCAAGTACTGATGAGAACAGAATACAACCTGGTAGTTACACTTGTATGGACATGCCTTGGCTAAATTTACCCTATGAATGCAACCTCATTGGTTACTTTAATCATTCTCTTCAGTGAACAAGGATCATAGACACTATGTCCTCCTGTAACACATGAACTCCTTTTGAAGTTCAGTGAAAGCCATTTGTAACAAAATGTTGCCAAGCAGCACTTGTAAAAGAGAAGCAATCAGTATTGTTTGGTGTTGCCAAATGAGTAGGACTCTGAGAGTAGGATTGCTGCAAAATCTTGTACTGAGAAAATGCTGTAAACAACTGGTTGGTGTTTTTACATGCATTTAAAATACATCATATAGCTATGCAAAATATAGTTTTTAATGCTTTCTCCTAAAAGTTCCACCAATTTGTAAAAGCTCTTTTTTTTTCATTTCAAAGTAGTATAAAACATTGCACATCAATGCCCATTTCCTTGCATAAATAACGATCCCAGACACCAGGTCAAGTTTTACACAGACCCGTGGTGTAAAGGAAGGCTTATGCAAATACTCATTTGCCCTCCTCCAAAGAAGATTGAAGCCTCCACTTTGCACTTTGTCCCAAAGCCCTGCTCTCTTGACAATCCATGTTGCGTGCACCCTAGTTTCTTCCCATGATCTCTTCTTAGCCATGAGACACACCCAAACCATGGGAATGCAAACGAACTGTTCTGCAGTTTAGACCTGGCCAGTCTGCTCCAAGGATTAAGGGAGTGATGTTACACACCTCCATTGGCCTTGAAGGTCCTTGATGTGGTCTGCAATAAAAGCAATTTTGACTTTCCTCCATTGAAGGGAACTCTGGGAACTAGTGCAGTTGCTGTAGTATAAGCAGCAAGTGCTGATTAATGCAAATAGGAATTTAGGGACATCCTGAGTTTTAACACTATTGTCGTAGTAAACTGGCTTGCAATCTGGAGCATGAAAGGACTCTTAGGTTCCCTCCATCCAAAGCTTCATAATGCAGCTCTCTACCTGAGATGTCATTGTGCAATTGCTTCCTAACCTGTGTTTTTCATATCATTCCTGTCACTTTGATGTTTGCAATACAAACACAGGATGGTGTAAACAGACCTTTTAGCTAAAAGGGATGGCTAAAAGGGGTTGATAGTATCAAAAATGGATCCTGGAGCAATGCTCTTTATCTTTTCCCTTCCTCTGCCTTATAGCCCTTTATGTCTTCCTTGCACAGAGCACAGAACTACTTAGTTTCTGTTATCTAAATTAAAGGTCTTTCAGCAACTAGTTAAACATAAGGAAACATGGATCTTTTGTGTGGTTCAATAAAGCTCTCATTTTGTTAACTACTAATACAGCACTCAGAATACACTGTTATTTCAGGTTTTCTCATATGGAATCACAAAGTCTAAAGGCATAGCAACCACAGCACCAAAGGAAGAATGAAGAATGTGACCTCAGAAAATCAGTTGGTGAGTGGGATGTTTGAGGAAGTGCAGAATGTTTGAACACACACGCGGAGGAGATGTTTTTAACCTTTTCATTCATTTTGAAAAGTTTATCACAGCTATGTGGTCCTTGACCATAAACAGAAAGGTAGTGCTTTGGAGAAAGACATCAGATCTAGAATAGTGTTAATTGCATTGACAAGTTAGTGATGAAAGCTTGAGTTCTTTTCAGAAATGAAAGATGCCTTAGACAGCATTTGCGATGTTCTACTAATGGAAAATATTGAATGCCTTCTAAAAATCAAAGTGGAAAACAATATTGTTATTGTCTATCTTAAGAGTTAAACGTGAAAAAAAAAATCTTTGAAAGGAGGAGGGGTGGAGATGGACCTTTAACTCAAGGTTAGAAAGAACGATCAGAAGTTTAATTTAATGTAGGATATCAAGGGTTAGGTAACAGCACTCTGGACAGAGCTGATTTGCAGACTAAATGTTGATGTGTTTTTAAGGTTTTCCTACTTGACTTTTGTCCTCTTCCTGTCTTGTCAGTGGCCACAAAATAAACAGAGTAATATAGGAAATACAGGAGCTTCACCAAGAAAAAAACTAAAATTGCATGGCATTTCTATGTCCATAAAGAAGAGAGGGCAAATAATTCCTTTCCTGGATTGTATTAGCAGCAAGTGGATGGCAACTGCTCTCCCTTTCTGTAGAGAATGATGGATCTTAATTTGTAGTTCAGAAGTTCTTGGATAGTTTTGAACTAATTTTCTCATTCTGAATGCTCACAATGTTCTGAGTATAAAGCACATTTTACACAGACCAGCTTAGTGGTTGAGCATGCACACTAACGTTTAATCAGTGCTGGTGCTCCATTTCTTATTAATGATTTTCCCTGTATATTTTCAAAATGATACCCTTTTTAAGAAATAGAAGAGTCTGTAATTCTCCTACCGGGGTTTTAAAATGAAAAAGACTGCATTGATAGTGTTTTTAACTGGTAATAGAGAAAAGAAAAAGCAGGGTATTATGATGAACTCCTATTTCTTTGGGTTTAAGAGTGAATAGGAAAAAATACCACAGCCAGGCAGAAAATAACAGGAAAAATCTGTTTTAACTCTACACAAAACAGAAAAAAAAAACACTCTTCAGTTTAATAATAATCTTACTTCAGTTTAGCTTGAGCATGGTAAATGTGATTCCAATTAATTTTACTTAGCAAGTGCAGATGGAGCTAAAATCAAATTGATATATAAGAAGATAAAACTCATATTTTATTCTAGGTGAAATAATAGTGAGATTGCCTTGCCATGTTTGATAAAGTCAGAGTGAACAGTCTATAGTACAGATGCTAATTTCAGACTGCTTGGCTTTGGGTGGTCAAATCTGAGGCCAAAAAGAACATTTAACATTGTTATTATTACACACCAGATTATAAAGATGAACACTTAATGAATAAATTCTCAGCATTTACAATTTCTTTTCAAAGCCCAGTGGAATATAGTAATCGAAATTTTTAACGCAAGTCAAGCAATTGAGTTAGCTAAGCGATTATGTAAGTCCCATTAGTATTTATGTATATATTTTAGGCTGCTGAATAACTCCACAATCTGACCTCAGGTCATATAAAAAACCTGAGATGGAGCCAAGATTATGTGGAAATATCTAGGTGCTTTCAAAAATACACTTGGATTCTTCTGTATATGTTTAGTCAGTTGAATAACTGAATAGATTTGATCACTAGACACTTTTACAGAATTTAGCTTGTTTTTTCTGTCTATCAACTTATTTGTCTCATTCACATTGATGGACCAAGCTGAGTTACAAACCCATTTGGTCATATGTGAGTTTAAGATAATTAAATAACACTTGGGATCACACTCAAAATTTCTTGTGCTTTCTGCCTTTTCCTCTGTTGCTCATTGGCTGTTTGCTGAACTGTGCAAATGTTTCCTCTCTAGTAATGAATACTTATCCTTCATTGACTTCTTAGAGCAAATACTCCCATGTGCTTGTTAACTTCTTTCTTCTCCCTACTCTAAACATGGTTTTCTTACATAAATGGCCTCTATTGTTCTGAATCCTTTGATCTGGAGATAAAAATTCCCACACCAATTACTCTTCTGATTTCCCTTCTGATTTGCAGGGGCACATTTCTCCCCTTGGTCTTAGATGTTGGTAAGCATTTTTTTTTCCTTCTGTGGTTTATGTCTCTATGAACCAGAACTTTGCAGTCTGCAAGAGGGCTTAATATTTTTTGTCTGTAAAGGACATGCCAAGTCTCACTCACTTTGAACAAGAGATATTTCCATTCTGATTTTTAAAATTGCCTTAAAATTAAATGGCTCCACTTTTGTGGCAGATGATTGTGTGGCGTGTTTCAATAAGACATTCAGAATAGTGTTCCTAATATTCTGAAATTTCATATATTTAAATTGTCATATTTTGAGTCTTGTGCTAGGCTCCCCGGATTTTGAGCTCTTGCCAGTGAGAAACCATTGTCTTCTCATTTCAACATCTTCCTCTCTGTTTGCTGTTGTTTGTAAAGAAGAGATGTGAAAAAACCCCACACTGGTACTGTCTCCTTTTGTTCTGCAGCATGGATAATTCTTGGTATTCCACACCTCATCCTTCATGGTTTAAGGTGTACTCAGAATTATGTGGTAAAATCTGTAGTGAAAACCGTGTAATTTTCACTGTCTGTCCTCAATATGGAAAGAATATTTTTTTTTAAGAAAAGAAAGAAAAGAATAAAAAAACCCTTAGAGTAGAAGTTGGCTCTCTTTTGTTCTTTTTTATAGAGTAATTACTAGGTCGTCATAATCTACAGATCAATAGTTTGGTTTTTTTTTATTGTGAATTCCTAACAATGTAACTGAACTCAAGACCTGGTATTTTACTGTTAATATATACTCTGCTCCTTCCATACTCTAGTGCATCCCCTGAAGAAGGAGCTACACTGTATTACCAAGGTCTGCAAAAGATTAAGCAGGATCAGGAAAAATCCAAACCTCATGTATTGATCCCCAACAAAGTTGTCATAACAAGAGCTCCCCTCTGTCTACCTCACCAGCTTCAAACTTCAGCTGACTCCCAGTCTTTCACCATTCTATTAACAAATCTAGGTGAAGCAAAATGCAGCTTTGCATTCAAGAGCAGTTGATCTAAATAAAAGGAAATTGATGGCACAGAAGGCACAAGATCAGCAGAACATTTAAGATTTCTTGCCTTTCTTGGGGCAGACTAATGATAGCCATCACAGCTAACACTTCATGTTACCAGGCTTTTATTTTTTCCGAAGTTTAAACTATGAAAAATTCCCATAAGGCTCCAGATCAGAGGTCAATATTTTAGCAATGGATGCCTTTTTTTTTCTCTATATCCTGAGGATGTGCTGTATGAGGACACAAGGCAGACATGAGTTTCTTGTCCTTTAAAAAAAAAAGAAATTATAATTATATTGAATAGTAAAGTATCTCATGCTGCCAGAATAAGCTACTGCAATGCTAATTATAGAATTAATATCTAGACATTGTAAACCCAGAGAGACAGTTCTCTCTCTTTCTCTCTTTTGTTTGTTTGTTTGGCTTTTGGTTTTGTTTTGTTTTTTGTTTTTTTTTTTTTCCCGCAAGGAAACTAATTCAATTAAGAGCTAACTGCTCTAGAATATTGTTGTGTACAACTAGACAGTGATCTGCAGAGTTCCTGCTGGTTATCTGTGGGCTTAAGTTACTTCAGCTCTTGGGTTGCACTAAAAAGCCAAATGCCCCGTAGCTTCCTTAGGTAGTTGTCATATGAATGAGATTAGTGTTCATCTCAGAGATAACAGTTCTCACATAATTAAAAAAAAAGGTATATTATGATTAGATGACATTCTGAAAAGCTTTCTGTTATTTTGTAAAAGTAGCATTTCAGTGAAAGTGTAAATTAAAATAAATATCAGGTACAAATGCAGAATGACAGCAAATATATAGACATATGGATCTTGGATGAGTTTTGTTCATGTCTGAAAGATCATGAAGGATACAAAAGAGAATTGTGACATATGGAAGAAGCAGATTAATTAATTTGAAAACAACCTTTGTACAAGGAACAGTTTCAGCTAAAGTGATTAAATTTATAATGTTGTACAGTTTTCAAGGTTTATGTAAGGAGACGGACTCCAAACTATTATGAGGTTCTGAGAGAGTGCTGTAAAACCTCATAATCTAATAAGGTAAGGAATACTGATGTGCAATATTTAACAGTCCATTTTACTTGCAGAAATGCTGTGTGTGACCAAGAACAAACACATAATTCTGCCTGTAACATATGTACTGATTATTATTTACTGTTTCCTCTCTCTGCCCTGCTGCAAGTTCAGCTTTGGGAAACTTGCGGTACTTTATCATCGTAATCATTTTGCCTCTTCATGTCTGACAAGATTTCTTCTTTTCTGCTTTCCACTGCTGACAGACTGAAACTATGTTTTTTCTACTTGCTACCACATTTGTTGCAGCTGGTGATGTACTTGCCCAGCTAACTCTCATCAAGACACCTTGCTTGACACTGACCATGTTATAATCACCTCTTTGCATATTCTGCAGTTTCATGACTTAATCATGTGACTGTAAATAGCTGTAGAGTAAAAAGCTATTATTTTACATCTTCTTGACCGTTACTTGTTTTGAGGACAATACCCTTAAGCCATCTAGTGAGAAGATAAAATATTAAGAACAATTTTGTCAATGTAAACTCTGAAATATTGAGAGGGTTATGATGTGGCTTGGTTGTTGTTGTTTTGTTTTTTTCCCCTTTGTGAATCTCAGATGCCAAGTAACCCTTGCCTTGATTGAAGAAAGTTTGTTGCCTAAGCAGAATGGTAACCTGGCTCTCACCATTTTAATAGCACTCTATCTCAGCAAAGTGAGATTTGATTTTTGCCCTAGGTTTTCAGGGAAATTCCAATGCCCTATTAAGCAAATATTGACAGATCCTTCTTGAACATGTCTAGGAAAGAATTTTGACTTACTTTAAACAATAGCATAATTTAGTCTGCCTGGGAGGTAAGGTAAAAAAGAGAACAATTTCTATTGCCTGCCTTGCTCAGCAAAAACAATGTTTAAGATGCAAGGCTTATAATTCTCTCAGGTTTTGTGTTTGGCATGTATTTGGGACCTCTTGAAACTAGCTAAGCCATCCCAAATGAAAAAAGAAGAATTCCAAAAAGCCAGTATCTGAATGCTTTAAGTATATCTCCTCTGAATTCCCTGCCAAAGTCACTTCAGTTATCGAACTCACACAGAAATGATATGCATGCATTCTTACATGCAATTGCCTTTTCCTTTCAAACATTTCTGAAGAAAAAAAGTAAAGTTTAATTATGAAGAGATAACCAGAGTTGTTACCCTCAGAATTTAATTATTATTTGATTAAATTTCAAAAAATCACAACTAGGCTATGACAGCAGCGGAAAGTATAGTAAAATTGTAATAATGAAATAGGTCATATGAATTAAGATAAGTTAGGAAACATTATTTAAGTGTATGCCTGTGGGAAGAGGAATAAAATAACTGAATATTCTCTCATTCTTATAAAACATTAACATTTTGCATTAGAAGATGGATTAATTGATGCCATCTGCTGAAAGGATATGGAAACCACACTACACTTTTTATCTTCTGGAATACCTTTCTGTGAGAGAAGTGGGGTTTTAACATTATAAGGTGGACTTGACTGTAAAAGCTGCAGACAGCGTTTCTTTGGAGGGGTATCCTACTAACGAGAGAAAAGAAAATTGTAACTGGATTGTGCCAGTGCAGTTCAGCCTTTCGGAAGACAGCAGCTTCTTACGAACTGGCGCAGTATTTTGAAATACACAAAATTTGATAATAAAAATCAAACAAGAAGGTGGGATGCACCAATAATGAACCAAAGATAAAAGACTGAGACCGAACTTTACATCACAGAAGCACGCTGATGTATTAAATTAATGTGGCTTCTACAGTTTTCTCCTATAGCCCTGCAGCTGCAGTTAATGCTAACATATTTTGAGCAGCTGGAATTTTGGTCTGCTCGTTTCCTGAAGACAACAAAATTAAACATGCTTTCAAGGCTTCATATTAATGATGGATAGTCTCACATGCTCCTTTCAATTGTCAAGCTGTTTCTTAGCATAGGGAACTGCCTGCTTGCGATGGACAGAGCAGAGAGCTGAGAATTGGTGTTAGTGCTGAGCCTTCCTACTTTTGAACACATCTGCCTGGGAGGCAGCTAAGTGGAGGACAGGCTGAACTGGAAGCAGTGCTGAGCTCTGGATGCAGGATGTCTATGCCAATGGCAGGGTTGTTGGAACTAGATGATCTTTAAGGTCCCTTCAAACCCAAACTGTTCTATGGTTCTATGATGGAACAGCAGCCCAGTATCTGTGCTGGGGGTTTGCAGTCCTCGCTATCCCTTCCTCTCTCCCCCAAAAACAGCAATCCAAACCTTCTTCTCAGTTCATCTGCCCATCCCACCCACAAAGACTCACTGAGGGGTCTTCTGAAATGACAGCTACTCAATATTTAACTTCCAAGATTTGATTCAAAGGTAATGACCCAGGGATGAGTGTGGTAATCCATACACACCAAATATTCCCTCTAAATCTGGGATTAATTTCACATTTAGTCTTGTTTCCCCAGATATAATTTGTAGTAAAACTAATCAGTTTTGTTAGATTTTAAGTCCTAAAGAGGTCAAGCCCCCCAGCTAGCCCTTATCTTCGTTTCTCAGTTCTTTAGCACCTGAACTCGTTTCTCACTTCGGAGTTTGCATTCTAGTATTACATTAATTTTATTGCCAGATCGTGAAGACACATCTGTGGGAGAATGAAAACTATGTGGTTGTTGCCAAAGAGAAGTAACTGCTTGGCTGGAGAAGAAAGAGTTGAAGAAGAAACAAAGTACAATCAAGCAGAGCAACCCAGCTGGCTGAGGAGGAGAGAGCATAAAGATAAGAGACTGGCTACTCTGGAAGTGGCTGTGAGAAAGCAAGCAGTGTTAACAAACTATAAGTCGGGAACTAAACATGATAGGCTACAAATAGAATGGTATAAAAGCTAGAGCAATAGGCTAAAAATAACTGTTGTTAGAATGGTATAAAATGTTAGAGCAGTAGGCAATAAAGCGATTCACTGCATGAAGATGCTCTGGGTCCGTGCCTTCATCCCCTCACACATCTGAGGAATGCATCTAATCCTGAATTTAATTAATCATGGAATCATAGAATGGTTAGGGTTGGAAAGGACCTTAAGATCATCTAGTTCCAAGCCCCCTGCCATGGGTGGATGCCTCCCACACAAGACTCTGTCCAATCTGGCCTTGAACACTGCCAGGGATATAGTACTTATCACTTTGTTTGGCAAACTATTCAAGTGCCTCACCACCCCCACAGAGAAGAACTTCTTCCTTATACCTAACTTGAACTACCCCTGTTTAAGTTTACACCCATTGCCCCTTGTCCTACCACTACAGTCCTGATGAAGACCCCATCTACGGTATCCTTGTAGGCCCCCTCCATCCCAACAACAATCTTATTAGAACTGAAGAGAATACAAATGCCTTGCATGTGTGTCTGCTGAGATTCCTTTGTACTGTCCTTTAAGAATGTAACTTCTTACAATTATCCAACTGTCTTTTCTCTGAGTTAACTAGTTTTCTTACTGCCCTTTGGAAAATACTAGGTTTTTCCTCCTAGCACACCCAATGGGAGGTTTCCTTGAGTGCAAAACCAAATCTGCCATTGAGGCCTCATTTTTATTTTTCTGGAAGGACACACAAGTGCTGCAGTCTTTTGGAACAATTTTAATTCAAATCACAGATGACTTCTACTGATACTTTGTGTTTCACTGGAAACATGCTGGTTTTTTGCTAATAACACTTTCTTTCCTAGGCACTGTGCATAATTTTAAAGGAATAGGCTGGAAGGTAGAAGAAATAATGGAAATGGTACATTTATTCATTTGTGGTCTTATTTCAGTTTCACATATAAAAAATGTATGAGGAGGACATTCTACTATCAAATTTTCTGACCATATCAGGCAGGAACTCAAACATATATTTACCTGTAGTTTCTGGAACAGTGGACAGTAATTGCGAATGCAGTTGTTCTTTGTGCAGAAATATAAAAAAAAAAGAGTCTTGCCTTACTTTTCTCACTCTTTTAATTTGTTAAATAACTAGAAGGGTACAGAACATACAACAAAAATCTCTAAAATTTAACTTGGCATTCTTTAAGAAATATTTTAACCAAGTAGTTACTGCAAATTTTAAATCCAATTGCTAGGATTTTAAGAAATTTTTTACTTTTCTTATTTTCATCATGTCTACAGAAGCTTCCCTAATCCAGTGCTTAATCTCAGGAACATATATGCGAGAAGTGACTGTATGCTATAGACTTCTGTGCAGATTCATAAATGGGAAAGTAAGAATCCTAACAGTTGACGCCATGCAAAAATGCAAAGATGGTTCTCCTATGGCAAAGCACTTGTGGTCTCCCTTTGTCTGTTGCTAGGAAACCTGTTAAAGAATTAATCAGGCAAACATCACAAATGCTGCTAAATCATGCACCACACTACAGATTGAGCTGCTCCAAAGAGATGAGAAAATTTGCTTTTTCTGTTAACCCGGCACAGACTGGTATGCAGCACAATTTCCTTCAGTAAGTACACTGCTGTACAAGTGCAAAATATTTACACTGTGTCGCCAGCAAAGTTGACAGTTATGTCTAGCCAAGAACTACTTGTACAACAAGGACAAACATAGGCATATTAGAAACTGAAGATGGAAGAATATGCTCAGCCAGTTTCAGGGTATGCTAGAAGTTCAAAGTTGGATTATTGATTACATTTATTCTGAAAAGACCTGGAGATTATAACAGAAGACTGGTGGGCTCTGTCCACCCTGCTTTGAGACCCTGGCATGAGGACTGAAAAATGCTATAAGTGACAAAAGCAGAGATTGAGTTGTCATGAAAGGTGTGACTCTACAAACTTGGAGAAAAGCACTGGGAGCTCCAGGAGCTTGCACCACTTTACCCCTATTGGCATAGATCCAGTTATTCCAGAGTAATTATGCTTTTTCAGACCATACCAGTTCCTGGGTGGAAAGGCAAATAAGTCATTCCTGTATCAGGCACTTTCAAATCAGTCTGGCATGTTCCTGTAAAGGAATTGTGCAGAAAAGTGTACACAAACGCTTTAACTAAACACTTAAACCAATGCCAAAACCATATTTAGAATAGACATCAGATTGGGGCTGGCATGGAAAGGAGGTGAAAGTTGGCACTTTGTGCACAAAGTGGGACCTGAGGGCTCAGAAAAGGTTGCTAGGGAGCAGAAGGCTCAAAAATGCCGGAGTGGAGGGTCAGATACTCTGTTCTGCATTTCACAACATATGTTTCATAGCTGCTCAGCCTCAACTTGTAGAAATCAGATCTAAGATTCCTGCCATCAAAAGGCGAAGTTTTACAAAAATTGCTTTTCTCATGGGAATGTAAGCATGCCTTAACTGAAGAATAAGTCCATTGTGGTTTTGGACTTAGCAGCGGGTTTGTGTTCTGATACAAGGGATTTACACTTCAGCCTTAGGTTCCAGCTTCAGGATATACTTATCTGGGATCTCATTTTATTCAGAAAAATTTAAGTTTTATCCAGGCTGTAACTAGGGCAGGAGCTGAAATTTTTCAGAGTATCTTTTGGATAACAAAAATGAGGCCTTGGAGTAAAGCCCGTGCATAGACTCCATGGAAAGAAGAGCAGGCTATTCTGCTTTTAAAGCTTTGTGCTGCATTCTGGGGCATTTCTTATGCCAAATGAAAGATAAAGAACATTTTCTAGAAACAGATGGGAGATTTCAGAGCATTGGTAATGGAACTGAGAAAATCTCAACTTTTCATTTAGTTCTTGGCAGTTACTGACTTGAAGTCAGCACGTGGGACTGCAACTGCTGCTCTGCTCATGATCTTGGTCAAGTTGCAATTGGGCAGATGTGTCTCTTGAAAACCCACTACTGTAGCTGGTAACCTGGTTGTAGATTGCTGATATTCATAAAGCTGGTTTTGTTGTGCTAGTTAAAGGTGCTGTTAAATACAAAGGAGAAGAATCAATCCTTTTGAAGGAGCCAAAAAATGACGTGGTGTGGAAAGGGAGTTACTTGCACTTCTCAATATGTGGCCTCTCCCCATCAGGATGGGGACGCGGCAGAATGAACAGGCAGAGCTGCTGCTGCAGCTCATACTCTCAATCTGAGAAAAAAAAAAAAAGTTTTCTGGGTCTTGAAGCCTGACCTCTGAAGTCATTAAGTACATTTTCAACTGAACAAAAGAAAAAAATTATTCCAAACCAATCTTCTTCCCAAACCCCAAGTGCAGCACACCTTATGTTAGCTCCCTTCTGTCAAATTGTTCTTTCTGCAGGCATTTGGTAACTAGACTAGACTAGACTAGACTAGAACAGAACAGAATAGATTTAAGATCATCTAGTTCCAACCCCTCCCACTAGACCATGTCGCCCAAGGCTCTGTCCAGCCTGGCCTTGAATACTGCAGGGATGCTCCAAGGATGGAGAATTTACCACTACTTTGGGCAACATGTGCCAATGCCTCAATGCCTAAATTTCCCTGTTTAAGTTCAAACCCTTTACCTGCTGTCCCTCTCCAGCATCCTGATAGGCCCCTTCAGATATTGGAAGTCTGCTATGAGGTCTCCATGCAGTCTTCTCTTCTCCAGGATGAACAGCCCCAACTTTCTCAGTCTGTCTTCATACGGGAGGTGCTCCAGTCCTCTTATAATCCTTGTGGCCCTCCTCTGGACTTGCTCCAACAGCTCCATGTCCTTTTCATGTTGAGGACACCAGAACTGGACACAATACTCCAAATGAGGTCTCACAAGAATAGAGTAGAGGGGCAGGATCACGTCCATTGCCCTGCTGGTCATGCTTCTTTTGATGCAGCCCAGGATACGGTTGGTTTCTGGGCTGCAAGCGCACACTGAAGCCTGCTCCTGTCAAGCTTCTCATCAACCAACACCCCCAAGTCCTTCTCCGCAGGGCTGCTCTGAATCTCTTCTCTGCCCAGCCTGTAGCTGTGCCTGAGATTGCCCTGACCCTGGTGTTGGACTTTCGTTGAACTTCACGGAGTTGGCACTGGCCCACCTCTCCTGTAGCTGTGCCTGAGATTGCCCTGACCCTGGTGTTGGACTTTCGTTGAACTTCACGGAGTTGGCACTGGCCCACCTCTCAAGCATCTCAAGGTCCCTCTGGATGGCATCCCTTCCCTCCAGTGTATCAACCGAGCCACACATCTTGGTGTCATTGGCAAACTTGGTGAAGGCGCATCAATCCATGCAGCCAACAAAGATGTCGAACAGGTTCAGACCCAACACTGACCCCTGAGGGACACCACTCGTTACTGGACATTGAGCTTCAACTGGACATTGAGCTGTTAACTACAACTCTGCATGCAGCCACCCAGCCAATTCTTTTTCCACTGGGTGGTTCATCCATCAAATTTATGTCCCTCCAGTTTAGAGACAAGGATTTAATGCAGACAGTTGTTGGTGATACACTCATAGAAGCCCTTCCTCTTATCTCTGACATTCCTGGCCAGACTCAATACTAACTGGGCCTTAGCTTTCCAGATCTGATCCCTAGCTTCCTGGACAATGTCCCTGTATTCTTCCCAGGCTGCCTGTCCTAGCTTCCACTTTCTATAAGTTTCTTTTTTCCTTCTAAGTTTTCTCAGTAGCTCCTTATCTGTTCATGGAGGCCTCCTGGCCCTTCTGCTGGATTTCCTTCTTGTTGGGATACAAATCTGCTGAGTTAGCAGATGATCCTTGAATATCAGCCAGCATTCTTGGGCCCCTTTGCCCTCCAGGGCTTTATCCCATGGAATCTTACTGAGCAGATTCCTGAAGCCACCAAAGTCTTCTCTCTTGAAGCCCAGGGCAGTGAGCTTGCTGTGTGCCCTTCTCACTACCCTGAAGATCTTGAACTCCACCATCTCATGGTCATTGCTGCCTTGGAGTGCCACATTCCCCACCAGGCCCTCCCTGTTGGTGAGCACGAGGTCAAGCATGACACCTCATCTTGTTGGCTCCTCTATTACTTGTAAGAGGAAGTTGTCTTCCACACAATTGAGGAACCTCCTGCATTGCTTGTGCTAGGCCGTACTGTCCCTCCAACAGGTATCAGGATGGTTGAAGTCCCCCATGAGGACAAGGGCCTGCGAGCATGAGGCTCCCCGTATCTGTCTATAGAACGCTTCATCCACAGAGTCCTCCTGATCGGCTGGCCTGTAGCAGACCCCCAAGGTGATGTCCTCCCTTTGACCCTAACCCACAGACTCTGAATTGGCCCATCACCTGTCCCCAGGCAGAGTTCCATACTCTCCAGCCTATCATTGACATAATAGCTACACCCCATCCATATCTGCCTGACCTGTCTTTCCTAAAAAGCCTATAACCTTCCATTCCAACACTCCACTCATAGGAGCCATCCCACCATGCTTCTGTGATGCCAATGATATTATATCCCTGTAGTCTTGCACACATCTCTAATTCCTCTTGTTTATTCCCCATACTATGGGCATTTGTATAGAGGCATCTGAGCTGAATAGAAGCGAATCAAACCAAACCAAACCGAACAGAATATTACATTTTCAGTTAGAAGGGACCTACATAACATTTATTTTTATTTTGATGAAGTCACCAAAGGACAGGAAAATTAAGTTCCCTTTTGCTTCTGTGTGCTCCAGAAAGCCTTCCCCCCCCACCCAGGCAGTGCAGGGGGTCCCCTTGCTGCGTCAGTTCTTTAACCACTTTAACTAGTAGGTAAGTGGGAAGGCAAGCATGCCGCATCAAACCAAGTGGGTATGAGAAGCAAGCAGTTCTTTAAAGGCTATTTGGAGCTACAGCAAACCCTTTCCTCATCTGTGCTCACTGTGCGTCAGTCCGCTATCTCGGAGAGGCTCCAGCAGGCACTGAGATCTTGCTTGCAAGTGCTGTGCACACCTCAGACTACATGGCTTTGATCACTTAGTTGCACCTAGCATAAAGCCATAAAAATCCACACCTGCAGGAACTCCTTCCCACACATGACACCAGCAGCAGTACCCCTGATGTCAGTGGGAGCAGGATAAGATGTCTGTGCTCCAGGTTTTCAGAGCAGTGTGCCTGGCTTTGCAACGTCTTTGTTAATGCATCCTTTAAAGTAACGTACTGAGCTACAGTGACACCAGTTCAGCCTTACAGATAATGGTAGGGAAGCTTAGTAAAAATAAAAAATTATTAGAAAAATATATTTGAAATAACACAAAAATACCCCATTAAAATGTCTGCAGTTACACTGAGAGAATAGAAATATATGAGGCTTATAAATCTTTGCACACCATGAGAGAAGTTATCTGGCTGCTTAGGGCCAGGGTGAGCCATTGTCATAGACATGTCCAAGAACTATTTGATCATCATCAGATTTTGATATTAGACACTTGTGCTAGGTTAATCTGACCTGGCAAGGTGAATCTGAGATTCCTAATATGCATAAAATGTATATTGGCTTTTCATGTACAAGACCTACAAATCTAAAGCTAACTCCACCAGGCTTCAGTAACAAATCTATTCATTTCCATTCATTAAACTCTAAATCACTTTTGAAAACAGAGTGCTAAAACTGGAAGAATGGCTCTGGTCATACACAGCCAAGGAAATCCTCTTTCTTCCATCAGGAAATCCAGTCACTCTGTTCCATCAGCATCCCATCCCTCTCCAAGACATGCTCCATTCCCTGCAGTGGGTTTTGCTATGTGTCTTTGAGGAGGATTAGCTGGTAATTTTTGGTTGAATCTCTTGATTTTCCTTTTTCTCTTGCATGCTGATCCAAGCAAACACATGTCTGAACACCTTGAAATACGCCCATTCTTGCTCCCAGTCCTTCTTTCCAAAGAGTAATTGTTCCAGCATCTGAAGATATAAAAGGCATTAAAAGTAATGACCCTTGTTCTGATTTCACATACGGCTGGGCCTTACCCAACAAAATCCTAATGCCTGTTTTACGGATAATTATGTATCAGAAGTGATAAATGTTCTGTGGCAACAATATATTACCCAGAGAATACCATACTAAAATACTATTGTATCTATGTGTGTGTTTTGCATGCAGTGTTGTGACAAACACACATCTAATGCAATGTTTATAGAAACATTTTGCTTTTTGGAAACCGGATAATAATTTTGTGAAACTCAACTAAAATTTTGAAGGCAATTCTGTGTGTATTCAGCACTATTGCATTTCTATAGTTAAGTTTTATAATGGTAGATTAGCCTTTAATATCTATTAAAAGGAACTTGTAATCAGTTTGATGAGAGATGGCTACAAAGATGGTGCAATGCTGCTTTAAAATTATTGATTAGATCAGTAAAATGATATTGCAAGTAAACATAAATACCAAGCTTATTAAATAATATTAACATGTCTCCTTCAGCAACAACTCCTGAAATAACCTTAAGCAATGTAAAATATATTAGCACAATACTAATTTAAAAGAAGAGAAGACAGCACACTAAATCCAGAATGAAAGCTGATCAAAATTAACAGGCTCTGGAGGTCAGGAACCAAAGGATTTTATATGTGAAAGCAGATGAAAACAAAGAAAAAAGTGTCAGCTATTTAATTATTTTGGCTTTTAAAGCTCTTTAATAAAGCAGAGTTCAATCTGAGAAATTATTATTGTTCCAGAAAAATAATTGACAGCTATAACTTCAACATATTTAAACCAGTTTGAAACCAATTAGCTTCTCACCTAGACTTGAAGGAAGGCCAGTGCTACTTCTGTAGTATAATGTAATCAAATTCACATTGAAGTATAACAGGAACTATCCTGATAGAAGTTGGGTTTTTTCAAGTTTAGAAACAAAATTAATTGGACAAGTGCAGAGAGAGAGTCACCATACACTCACCATAAATTCAACAATGGAAAAATCTTTTGTACAGCAATTCAATCTCCATCCTTCAGCCAACACAAAGCAACTTTTTAATAGGTTTAACTTACTATTCAGTAATGCACTGATGTGGGAACAGAATGGCAAGTATCCAAATAAACTCTAAGGGCAGGATTAAAACACACTAAAAATTACTAAGATTTCATATGTAATTCTGTATTTGGGCATGTGGCTGTTTGGCTCCGGGGAAAGCTGTGCACTCCAATTCTCTGGTTGTGTGTGCAGACAATGATTTCACCTCCATGACAGACCTGCACTTTTGCATTTATGCTTTGGTCTTTAAAGGATCTGTAGTTCTGAAAATCATGTCAGCTCTTATTCTTGGGTTTTGGCCATTTGATCTCCCTAGTACTTGGGCTTGCTAGATCCAGGTCTAATATTGCCTCAATGCAGTTCCATTCTGACATGAGTGGGATTGTCTGCAGTCTAAGAAAGGCTGAGACCACGAACATGACAGACCACAGAGTACCCAAGATCCCCACTCAGTCATCATCTGGCAGGGCTTCTGCTACCATGTTAGAGCCACTGTGGCCAGATGATACAGAGTAGTAGCCTGGCTAGTGTTCAAATGCGTTCAGGAATATATTCATGGGTTAACTTCGTATGACAAGATACCATGCACATCATTTTCGTCATTATCATTGAGTGCTGAGACTTCCAATATTTTCTTCCTTCAGTGTCATAACACTAACACAAAATCTGTGTTTTGTCTACTAATCATTTTGAAAGAAATGGAGACACTGGGTCAGATCTGGTGTAAAGATCTGGTATTAATAGTATATGGTCTATGCCTGACAGGACCCAGAGTCTTTCATCACTTAAAGGATGTATCTGGCCCATGCCATCCAGTGTCAAACCTTTGGGGCCATCTTAGGTTATGAGATTCTCCTAGATGTTGCACAGGCTGCAGTATTTAACATTCTTTTTTTTTTTTTTTTTTTTTTTTTCTGAAACATTTGTAACTCTTTTTCACTCGATACAAACTTAGCTAGTTACACATGCGTTTTCGCTCCAGCTCAGACTACCTTTCTGTGCACAATGACATATGTCTTGAGACTGTTGATGGCAATGCGGGACTGGAAGGGAACACCTGCTTCCTACAGGCCAGGCCCCACTGCTAAAATCACATCGTGTCTTCCACACAGTGACAAAGAAAATCTTAAAGAAAGTTACACTTGTCAAAAATAAACTTTTTTGCCAAGTGAGCCCATTGAAGCGCAGTTCTTTGCATAGAGCTCATATTGCAGCTGCCAACCCACTTATGAAGTGCACTACATTTTACTCAAAAACTAGTGGGGACATGGTGGATTTGGGACTGCTGGTGCAGCCAGGCATGTAGCTTCCATCCATTCCAAAGTAGCTTTAATCAATGTTACCCCAGATTTTATGCCTGTGGGTATGAGGACATGGGATGCACCCACTGTGCTGTGAAATGTTGCTCCTCCTGGGGCTGTGGACTTCTATCTTTACAGGCATTTGGGCAGGCAGGGAGATGAGTTAGAGCTAGATCTGATGCAAAAACAAGCCTGAAGAGAAGAACATACAGACAAAGAGCAATTGTGCCTTCCAGTATCTGAAGGAGGCCTACAAGGATGCTGGGGAGGGACTCTTCATTAGGGACTCAAGTGGTAGGACAAGGGGTAATGGCTTTAAACTTAAATGGGGGAACTTTAGGTTAGATATAAGGAAGAAGTTCTTCACAGTGAGGGTGGTGAGGCACTGGAATAGGTTGCTCAAGGAATGCTCCAACCCTGGAGGTGTTCAAGGCCAGGCTGGACAGAGCCTTGGGCGACATAATTTAGTGTGTGGTGTCCCTGCTCATGGCAGGGGGGTTGGAATCAGATGATCTTAAGGTCCTTTCCAACCCTAACTATTCTATGATTCTATGATGGGGATGCCCATGAGGGCTGCACAGAGCAGCTCCTGCTCTGTGTGTGCCTACTGCTCCAGTGCCATTGTGGGGTTGTCATGTCCTCTGCCCTGGGAGGAATGAGTCTTGGAAAGATTTTTTCAATAGGAATAAGGTTGGTGGGAACGGACCTCACTACCACCAAGGAAAGAGATGCCTCTGCTACAGACCATATTTAATTTAAATGCTGCTAGTAATGAATTGTATACATATGTGTATATATATATATATCATAACTTGTTGCCATGTATAAATATGAAGACATAAACAACATGCCATCCAGAGGGACCTTGACATGCTTGAGAGGTGGGCCAATGCCAACCTTATGAAGTTCAACCAACCCAAGTGCAAAGTCCTACATCAGGATCGGGGCAATCCCAGGCACAGCTACAGGCTGGGTGGAGAATAAGTTCAGATCAGCCCTGCGGAGAAGGACTTGGGGGTGTTGGTTGATGAGAAGCTTGACATGAGCCGGCTTCAGTGTGCGCTTGCAGCCCAGAAACCAACCGTATCCTGGGCTGCAT
>NW_009925214.1:14228-16481 GCF_000696875.1 Nestor notabilis | reverse complement strand
TTGTGAGACCTCACTTGGAGTATTGTGTACAGTCCTGGTGTCCTCAACATAAAAAGGACATGGAGCTGCTGGAGCAAGCCTAGAGGAGGGCCACAAGGAGGATAAGAGGACTGGAGCCCCTCCCGTATGAAGACAGGCTGAGAAAGTTGGGGCTGCTCAGCCTGGAGAAGAGAAGGCTGCATGGAGACCTCATAGCAGACTTCCAGTATCGGAAGGGGGCCTGTAGGGATGCTGGGGAGGAACTCTTCGTTAGGGACTGTAGTGGTAAGACAAGGGGTAATGGCTTTAAACTTAAATGGGGGAACTTTAGGTTAGATATAAAGAAGAAGTTCTTCACAGTGAGGGTGGTGAGGCACTGGTTGCCCAAGGAATGCTCCAACCCTGGAGGTGTTCAAGGCCAGGCTGGACAGAGCCTTGGACGACATGGTTTAGTGTGTGGTGTCCCTGCTCATAGTAGGGGGGTTGGAACTAGATGATCTTAAGGTCCTTTCCAACCCAACCCATTCTATGGTTCTATGATTCTATGATCATTTATGTGAAGCTAAGAACAATATTACTGCTGGATAAAGATGCATGCAAAGCCAGAAAATAGAACTTTTAAGTCTAGTGGCTAGAGGATATTGCTAATGAAGAAATAAAACGTATTTTTTTCTAGTATTGTCGCTGATGATTCAATTTCTGATATCTTAAACATATTTTCCCCTGAATAATATTTTCACTTCCTGAAAACAATTTGTTATCTAGAAAACATTAAACACTAACAAAATCAAGCTGTACTGAGTTTGATGGATTATCTACAGTTACAAGAGATATGGATTCTCAGTAAACAAAAAGATGAACCTTCATACAAAAAGAATAAAGCTACCTTTTTAGTAAATGTGACTTTGGATTGATAAAAATAGAAAAACAAAGAAGACCAACCAGAATGAGACACAGAGCTTCCTGCTAGGAGTTGCGTGCCAGTTTGACAATTGATTCAGGCTGATTGGTGACTTGGCAGGTACCATCAACACAGTTTCCTGCAATCTGCCAGTCCAACCATCCAAAGGATGTTACTGGATTCTGCCCCACTCTGCTCTCTCTCCCATCTGCTGTGTTATGCAAGATGAGATACAGCAGTCCTAGAGAATTTAGAAAGTATTACAGAGAAAAGAAAAAACACCTTCCACCTTCCTGTCAATGTAACACTGTAGAATCATTGAAAATGAAGATGCGGCAAGGGAAATTCCTGTTCATTTTCTGAAAACTTGGAAGCTTTTACCTCATAGAAATTGGAGGGGAACAGCTGCACTTTTTCAATGCAATAATCATACAATAATGCAATAACCAATTTTATCAGATTCTCTATATGTTCATTGTGATTTCTTAGTGGAAATCATACTTCTTATTTTTAAAGCTCATTAATACACTGGTTTTCCTAATACAAATAAGTAACCTCTGTTCTTAAACAATGACCTTTTTTTAACACCCTTAAGATGAAGTACCTATCCTGACTTCTGAGAGTGTCCATGGTGTTGGCATATATTATTCACACTTTTTAACAAGGGGAGCACCTCTGGAACAGACATGAAGGCATGCCAGTAGATGTACCCATTGAGTTCTCCTAAAATACTCCATATGAACTGCCTCAAGCCTGCCAGAAAATTCCATGGGAGATCTATGTATTACTAGACCCATCTTCGTCAGCCACACAACCTCCCAAGAAATCTTCTGAAAAGGTCCCAGCAAGTGCCTGAACAACTCTGCCAGATCCAGATGCTGAATGCACAGGGCATGTATGCACTAGAAGGACCTTTCAAAAATCATGCTGTGCATGTGAATGAAGAATACCTGACCAGATGAATAAATAAAGGTCCAGTAGGCTAGGGACAATCCTGCCCAGTTGTGGTGAGGCTGCCCCAGCAGTCACCCAATCTGCAGCTTCAGATGCATTTGCTTACCTCATGGACAAAACACATAGATGGTTTCCTCCTTCAGTGTTACAGAGATATGTTGGTTCTGTGCACTGGAGTTTCATTTAGTGCTGAGGCTCATAATAGAGAGCTCACTAATGTCCATGTCTTTTGAGGAAAGAGGGTGATGCAGGTTGCAAGATCTTCATGGTTCAGAAAGATCCTGTGCAGCAGAAAGGCTAGAAAGATCTAAAGGAACATGTACCAAACTGCTGCATGACAGCTGCAGCATTACACAGTCCCAGTGCAGTGCAGAAGGGGATGGGATGCTCCAGAAGTGACCTCAGCCTATGATATGTGG
>NW_009925214.1:0-14197 GCF_000696875.1 Nestor notabilis | reverse complement strand
CCTGCTGAATGATGGATAGCACCTGGGGGTGCCATTAAGGAGCAGAGTCACCTTAGCTACTAAGACTTTCCATCAACTCATATAGATTTGTACTGTTCAAACATTTTTAATATTTGCATTGGAAGACTTCCTAAGAGTCTAAAAAAGAGACTATAACCATGTGTTGCAGACTGATATTCCAGTGTTACAAATAATGGAGCTGAGGAAGGAAGAAATTAATTTGGCATTTTATTTTGGCTAAAATTTTATTCCACATAAACCAAAGATCAGTTTATAGCAAAATTCAACCTACTGATTTTCATTATTTCTTGCCTGTCTTTGTTGGCATTTGTCTGGAAAGTATTTTCCCCAGACAGTATGTCTAAATATTGTCTTTGAAAGAGTGAAACACTAATGTTTTAAATTATCTATGAAACAGCTGAAAATGTAAAAAGGGAGAAATTGTTCTTTGCATAGGGGATGGATTGAATGAAAACAAAAAACTCTATAGGCACTCACAGAAGATGAGTATGGGGGAATGGGCACTGGAAGACAGAACAGAGATCTTGGATCACTCCCACTGAAGGGAGGAGAGATGGATTCTTTTAGAAGTCCTCTTTTTATTCACTCACTCATTCCTTGTTTTCAGTAGATTTTTTAGCATCTTCAAGAAGTTTATTGAAGCAGAAAGGAACAAATGAGGCTACTGAAGTGCCAGTCTCCCAGCTCTGTGCTGAAGCAGCCCTTTCAGCTTCACAGGACACACCTGTTGAAACACAAATTTATTTAGCAGAACATGCGTAAGATGTAGGCAACTCTTAGTATAATTACTTAACCAATTATCCTCACAGATGAACACAGGATCACAGACTAACTTCAGAGAGCTGCTTCTTCCTATAAAGATGTTTAGCTTGTAATTCTGTACTTCTGGCTCCTCCTGTACAGTTTCATGTGTGTGATTCTCTTTAGTTAGTCAGTTGCTGAACTTGTTTGCTGATTTTGCTAAATACATAATGAGGCATAATAATCTGCAGCAATCTTGCTGAATGAAATGGGATATAGAAGAAAAACTCACTGTTCTACATTGTACACCTTAAAGGACAAACCAGACATTTAAATACCTATTTTTTTAATCAATTTTTTTAAATTTTTGTACAGAATTTTCAATCTCCATATGTGCAAGAGGCAAACATTTCAGCCTGTTAAGCCACTTCAGCCATGTAGGTCCAAAGCTTGATTAAATATTTTGCTAGATAACTGGGCATCTTTTGAGCTTGTCCATTTATCCAAAGAGCTTCTGTGCCAATGACAAAGATGGAAAACAAATATAAGTTACAAAACTTTTATACTCATATTAATGACTGCAAATTTTCTAAGCCTTGTCAGCTGTGAGAAATAGTAAATAAGAGTAGAATTTTCTACGCCAGACCTGCAGATGTGAGGTACAGAGAAAATAATGGCTAAAATCTGCAGTAGAAAAAAAGAAGGAGCAGAAGATTCAAGCAGAAACTGAAAGGAATATAAAGGAGTCTCACAGGGAGATTTTAAAGTTCCCCTGTGGTATTAGTGGAGCTGTGCTCTAAAAAAAATATTTAATTGTTTTAGCCATAAATGAGGAGGTCTCATAGGTCTGTATGTCCAGTGTTCAATTATACGCAAGGGTAAGCTTAAAGATTCAGTCTAATTGAACATTTTCTAAGTATTTCCTCCCTAGTCTGGGCATGAAGCTGTCTGGTGATACTAATATTATTTCTGTAGAGTAATTTATTTCCCAATGAAAGTTGACGTAAGACCTAAATGCCTTTAAAACTTTCTTTTTACTTATTATCTTTGAGGTGTTCATTCATTCTAGTTGGAATTAGATAAAATTGCCAGTTTGCTTCATTGAGGAAGATTTTCTCACATAGATGAAATCTGTCATCTTTCTTCTTTTCAAGTAACTGAAAATCTACCAAGGGAGAGAGATTGTCATGCCAGAAATTAAATCAAGCAACACATTGCATAAAAAACTTCTATGCCAATTCCGAAAAGCCCAGAGAATTGTTCCTGGTGAAGTATTTAACTTTATCAAAGACAGGTGATGCCTAACAAGATCAGAGATTGAGTCACTGGGCGATATGGAAAATGTAGCTACATTTCCATTAATTTTCACTTTTTGCAGCCTTAGATAATTATTTTTAAAATGTTCTTTCTAATGGCAGTCTAGCACTGTACCATCTATTTCCAATGTATTGAAAACAGTGCCTTTGACTTGTGCAGCTCCAAGCTCTGTCACACGAATTGCAGCAAACAGTAGAGTACAGCACAGTAGAGGTACATTTTCTGTTTGAAAAATCTGTGTCATTGGTAACAGAAATTACTTGAAAAATAGTTGTTCTCTTGCAATCTTATCATGCTACCATTAGAAATTTGCCTTTAAAAAGTCTGAATTGTAGGCTGTATTTAAGGAACACAAAGAAAAAAGCACCCTATATTCATATCCATAAAAACCCAGTTCTTCAAAGGTGTTTTTATCTCCAGCCTGTCACTGAATGGGAAACAGATAAAATTGACCTGAATACACTGAAATTGAACCATACTAAAAATTTTGAGGGACCACTGAAAACAAGCTTCTTGCTAAATCTTCAGTCTTCTAATAAATCTTCCAAGCTGCACAGCTGAGTTCTGAGACTCTTCCCTTTCAAAAAAAAGTAGCGAGCGTCACATAGTTAAAGAAGACATTCTAAGTAAAAAACCAAACCAAACCAAGCCAACAAAATCCAAAAAGCCCACTGTACTTTTATATCATTTCCAGATCAAAATCCCTCACACACACCCCCTCCTTTTTTTTTCCTTCTTTGTAGAATGAAGTGCAATATAAACAGTTTGCATGTGCCAAGGAGCAAATTTGATTTATTGGGAAAGGAGCTGTAGCACTGTGACCCCAGCTGAGCTGCCCACCAAGACCCCTTTGAGCTTGCCCCACTGGGATCTGCTGAGCAGCAGTTGTCTTCTGACCCCAGCACCCCAGCATTGCCAGGGCAGAGCTCACCTGGGAACAACACCTTCCTTAGCTACTATTGCCTAAACATGGACTGCAACTCAGATTTCCTGCTCCTTGACAAGTAGACTATCCACTACAGCTTGAGTTTGGTATCCCACCTTGCTAGCTGTAAGTCCTGAACTCTTGCATTGTGTGCCATACAGTGAGCCCACAGCTGTGCAAGTACTGCCTATCTGTAGTGAAAAATGTATGTTTCATCTGAGGTGAAAAATCCATGTTTTATCTGCTTACCCAGAGCAGGGAATTAAGTCATGGTACTTACGCTAGGTTTTTGCACTGAAGTTGAGACTTTTGTTAAGTTAAACTTTTTAAACTTTTTTTTTTAAACTGGAAGGAGGGAATGGAAGTGCCTTTTTTCCAACCTGATTCAGCCTGGCATTTAATCTCCAGAGAGGACTGAGACTTCCAATGCAGTTATGTATTTAGCATTTCCTAACAACTAGCTCCTAGTAATGCCCCACACAATGTAAAAGTTTTCTAAATTACTCTTAGGGGCTTTAGATATCTAAACTCTTAGTTTTGATTCTGTTTTGAGGTTTAAATTCTGTTCTCAATTAAATTTTTTTTTTACATAGGTCTTATGGTATCTAGCTTATATCTGAATGCTTGTTTGAAAAATTTGCTCTGGTGAGAAGTCAGATCTCAAACTGAAATAATGGTTTTTCAGAAAGGTTAACCTATTGCTTAGTCCAGGTCAATCTTGACTGATTACTCTTTTGACTTCTATTCTATATGTATTCAGAGAAAGAATTCTTGAACATTTCTGGGTAAAACCAGTGGTCCAGCTTAGTTACCTTCCAATGACGGTGTTTGTGCTCTTAAAAAGAAAAAATTGGGTAAAAGGTATTTGGATTTCAGGTTGTCATTCTTCTTGTGAACATAGTATTTCCGGTTTGCACTGCTGGAACTCTGAACCTAAGGTCTGATTAAAAGAAAAAAAGTCAACTCCTTCCCCACAATCTCCACAGAGACAGTTAAAGAGATGTTTCGTATTGTAACAAAGCTATTCTTCCAGTGTCTCAGAGGATCAGATACCACTGAGAGTACTATACTCCTAAGTACTTAATAATAACTTCATTTTTAGTGGTTTAAACACTTCAAAATGCTGAACAGAAAACATATCAAGCAATCAAAGCTGGAGTTGTTAATAAAGTACCTGAATGCAACAGCTCTACAAAAACTGCTGCAGCCATTTCAGTAAGATATTTGTCCTAGAATACCCAGTGGCAATGTACAACCTTTACAGCCTTTTCCCTTTCTCTGTTTACACCAGGACTGGCTGCAGAAAGTTCTTTAATCTCAGCTGAGCTATAACTTCCTTGTGCCTATTATGCCCTTACATTTTCAGCAATGCTCTATGGAAAACTGAGCTTCATATGAAATACAACTATATTCTCTGTTGTCTTTCGGAGTAGGTGGTATTATGTCCCCTCTTATTCATTCCATATCATGGTGAGCACTTCCCTGAGGGGAAAGAAACATGCTGAATTCTCAACTTTGCCTGGCAAGACCTGAACCTGCCTCTGTGCAGTGCATGCCAGACAGCCCCCAGCCTACAGGCTGTGCAGGCTGAAGGCATCCATCATCTCTGTTTCTCAAGCTGCCTCACTCTGCATCAAGTACTTTAAAGTATACTGGGAGAAAGATAAAAAACACAAAAGAAGCTTTTGTAGGCTTGTGGTTTGGATGCTAAGGAGCAATGGACCTTGGAGTGTAGTCTTTGCCCCAAAGGCCAGCTGTTTATGCAGTGGACTTTCATGTAAACTGTATTATCGTTCCCCTGAAGCAGAGATTCGTGTTCAGGACTAAACTAGGACATAGAGCTGTAACAACTTAGTGGGGGCCAGGCTGTATGCTGTCAAGCAGGTCATTAAAACGATTCAATGGTATCAGGACTGGGATGCTTCTTGCACATTTTGGGGAAGTGCTGTAGCTACAGTTCTCTTTAGGAAGATGTGTCATTCTAGCCCCAGTCTGTGGTTTTAGCAAAAATAATAATGTGAGCTTTTGCTGCATTCCCCTAGGAATCCAGCTGAAGTGTCTGCGGAAGGGTATGTGATGTTAATAATACCAGACTGGTGGCTTTTGCTGAACACAGCCCTGAGTGCTTGTACTCATGATGTGCTGGTTCTCCCTCTTGGCAGCTTCAGTCTAAGAGTATCAATTTTAGCTAGCTCTCTTGTGCTGGCTGTTTTAGACCCTGACAAAATACTGCTTTAGAAGGAAGTAGTCTGAAAGATATTACAGCACCAATTAAATGCCTGCGGGTGCATTTCCACAAGGAGGTGAGCTGACATACGAACTTATTGCTGCTGGAAAGGGGAGACCCCACTCTTCCCGTCCTCTGTTCCCTGTTATATCCTCCAACTGCGTATTTTGCACCAGTTTTGCTTCCCATCAGGCCCCTCCGAGAGCTAATTCAACTACATAAGCTGGTGGAAAATGCACCCAGCAAAAACATATGTTCTTGCTGGGTGATACAGACAACTGGGCTCACAGACAAGCCCAGCAAAGGCAGGGCTGGCAGGAGAGAGCAGGGACTACAAGGGTCACCAAGGCAGAAGTGACAAGACCTCTAACCTGGGAGTAACTAAGCATCACAGCACATTAGCTAGTGTGTAGCCACAGCCCTTAGTTTCTTTTTTAAATAACATAGGATCTCATAAACAGTCATTCAAAGCACTGATCTAAAATAGGAAGTAGGAAAGTAGGAAAGAGAAAAACCTGAGAGACCAACTCCAGTCTCACCTTGATGTACATACAGCTGTATAAAGACAGCAACAGAAAGCAAAGGTGAGTGACAAAACAACTACCAGGAGTCAAACAGCCACTGTACGTACTTCTGTTAGGGATCCTACTGGATTTTACTAGAATGCTTATGGTCTGGAAGGGCTCAGCTCAAGTTTGGGCAGCCTGGACTTGCTTGCCTATATGAAAGCGGTACTTCTGAGCTCACAGGAATGCAAGTATTAGCAAGGATTTTGATAAGAAAGTGAATTATGAAATCATCTGGATGTTCAGGAGGTTACTTTTAAAAGGCTTTTCATTTTTTACCGTTCTTTCAATGTTTAGTTAGCTTCATCAGTTGTTGTCCTGAAGCTGCCTGGTTTATCCCATACTGAAATTTTATACCCTACACTTTGAATCTAAAATTCTTTCTGTGGGAAAAGCAAAGCTATTCTGCTGAGTTGAATGACTATCACCAAATTAGAAGACCTATTCTTGACAGTTTTTATTTAAAGATGATCTTATTCTATAAGACTATCTCAAGATAAGTCATTAGGTCAGTTTTAGCTCATTTCTTCATTCAACAATTAGTAACCAAATGTGTGATTGCTCTCATATAACTTTCTGACTCTCTATTAAACATTTTCTTAAGTCTGTTGCAGTGAATGTGAAGATGGACGCAAGCAGTCGCTGCATCAGGCATTACAATGAAACAGTTGTGGCTTTACAAAATACTCCAAGAAACTGAACTCTAGTCTGGTGATTCTTTAACTATCCTATTGCTAAAGAAGCATCAAGACAAATCCAAGTCCATTCTGGACATCAGGCTGACTGGAATGAGACCGAGATACTGGACCTCATAAGCAGTGATTTTTTCTTTCCAGTATACTTCTAAGTATAACCTAGAGGCAGGTGGCTTGCAAGCAACTTCACAGTTTAGTGCAAATAAAAAAGGTAAAGCTAGGTAGGTTACAACCACTCTGTCACTGCATTATATTAAACTATAATCATTTTAATATTGAAAATAATAATTGTAAAATTCCTGTTTCGTCTCAAGTTGATCTCAGTTCTAAGTGTTCCAGATAGTATCTGTGGCAAAATAGGAAATGCTGACTTCTGTAAGACTGGCCGAAGAAGCCAAATTTCCTATGTGAGTCACACCAATATCGTAATGTGCATGTAGCATTAAATTTACAGATGCATACATTTTTTTCTCCCAAGCAAATTCAAGCTTTCAAGATACTATAAAGTCCTTTTCAGAAACTCTGCTTTCTCACTATTTTTGTTCTTTTTTCCCTGGAAGTATTGTTAAAAGGTAGATTAGATAGATAGGAAACTGTTTGGAATTTAAATGACTGCTAATACTCGGATCCCAAATATACCAATACATTGTCAGCACTGAGGTATAGTATAGTATTTTATTTGCTGATTGCATGAATGTTATAAATGGCTTAGTGTGTTCTGACAATTGCTAACAGTAGAAATAACAATTCCTTAGTTGTGAATCCATGTTAATATAAAGCCCATATGAGTAAGTACTTCAGTAGAAATGCTGTTCATAGAGATACCATTGCCATATCACCAACACACCTGTAATCACAGAACTTAATAATATTTCTATAGCATTTCCAGAGGCAGGGAGGGGATAAGAAGACCCTTAATGAACATATATAAAACCACACTCATAAATCACCTACATAACATTTTAAATAGCTCCTTTAGAGTTTGATCCTCTACCACTAAGTCAATGGAATTTTTTCCTTTTCATTCAGGCAGGATCAAATTCAAAGCTTTAATGTCCCTATGTCACTTTGGGGAAAATCTCTCCTTATTATAAGAGAGTCTTGTAATTTGGTTTCCAGCTGCAGAAGATTACTTCTTTCCTTTTACTTTTGTATGCATTTTATGACAGAAATAAAACGCTGCACAATCACAGTGCAAAACAGAAGCCCCAAGGGCATCTTACAGACACTAGTGGCTCCTCAGGAAATCTTTAAAATCTCCAAAGCCACTGTGATTGCTTTGTGATACTTACTAAAAAACACAACTGCTAAATAACATGATATTTTGAAGTGTATTGAAAATACTCACAGAAGATCAGCTACCTACACTCAATCAGTCTTGTTATACCATGGTCTTGTTATACCACAATTGAGATATAGTGGAAATATTACATATTTAATAGCCAATACTTTATGGAGGGAAGACAAATGTATGTGCTGTCCCAGTGCCTGGCTCAAAAAAAAATTTTTTTTTTTTTTTTTTTTTTTTTTTGTGTGTGTGTGTCTGTTTTCCTTTCTTTTGTTTTAATCTTTAGTAGAAGTCCATCTGGAGGAAAAAAAAAAATATTTCTACTGCAAATATTCAGATCTATACAGAAAAGCTCAGGAAAAAGCTTAAAACAAAGCAGACCAAAACACACAGAGGCCTTATCCTTCCTTCTCTGGGGCGGCAGGGAGCTGAATATATGCTCCATGCAGCTCTGACAGGGTTGCAGCTGTGGGGCACTGTGGCTTTCCAACCCATGAGTTGGCAGCACTGGCACAGGAGCAGGAGCTGTGTCAAGCCAGGTAAATCATGCATAAAACTGACATCTGCAGGAACAGATTGGCTAAATCCTATGGATATCACAGAGCTTGCACAGAACCACCATGTCCTGACAATGGTTCCTCCCTCCCCTTAGTGCTGGCAGCAGGGCTGGCACCGCTGCTGTACATTTTCCCTCCCTGCTTTACCACAGGTCAATAAAATAACTGGACAAAACCCACATTGTATAGACAAACTTGGCAGTCTCCACTGCTCACTTTCCCTCAGACCCTTCTTGTTACCCCTGTTTAGTTCTGATAACAGAATACGCTGCATAGTACTTTCATTTTTCTTCTTACAGATAAAGATTTCACATGCAAAGCTCATTTTAGGAATATTCTAGCCTTTAAAAATCAAATGTTTGTTGTACATTGTTCTAACAAGCAGTGTACATAAAGCATATGTATTTGACAGGAAAAATAATCTCTTCTTCCCAATCAGAGACAATTTGCACATCTCATGTTACATGACATCTCAGTAAAATGCATCTGTTCTTTTACCACATTCACTCCAGCAGGATGGGAGGCACGTACAGCATATGATATTAGCAGTTTAAGATAGGCCCATACTGAGGTATATGCACATTCTGAATCTTGGAACATATATAAAAATTAAGGCTCAGGACATAGAGAAATAAAAATAAGAAAGAAATTACAAAAAGGAGAAGGAAGAGAAATGATACAAGGGGTTCATTTATCATTCAGGTTGTTCTGAGGATAATCTTCATTTTGCGGGATGAAAATGCAGAGCTAAGGGGTTCAAGCTGATTCCAGTGAGGGCACAATTTAGGTTCAGTCTGAAAACTTTATACAGATTTTATTTGGAGAAGTAAAACATACTACAGTGGAACCATGAATATTGTTTCCCTGGGTATCACCTATAATAACTTCGGAGTTTTACTGAAGGAAGGAGAATGAAAAAGGGGATTAACTGATCAGTCAGTGGCCAAGAAATATATTCTTGGTAGGAAATAGATTATGTTGATATTTAGGTTCAACCTCTCTGATGTTCACACTCAGCAACATAAACTCTTTTTGTTTCTGGTCTTGCCTCTGTTTTTTGTTAAACCTAGTCTATGTAGTTCTGCTCTGCAGAACCAGGCATCCAGAAATGGGTCAGTCATCTACCCAGCTGCCCTGCAGACATTCAGGCTCTCTGTCACTAGAGGCAGGAGTGGGGACTTCCCGTGACTATGACCTGCAAGATGCTTTCCTATGTGACTGCTGGCAGAAAGCAAACTTATTTCATCTCCAAGAGCACGTCAGATGTCCAAGAGTCACTCTAGACTCTGGCCAGGATTTGAGAATGTAAATAGCATTGATGACTTGCAGCTCACTTGAAAATTGCCCCTGGTGAGCACAGAGGTGTCAGGCTGCTTCTCCAGATCCCTATGAGATGCTGCTGTGACAAATGGCAGTGAAGATGGCCTTGACGACCTCCATCATTAGCAGCCTGAGTTCCTCTGATACACTACTTGCAGCACTTGGGTTTCCCCTAGTGTGTGGATGCTGTTTTCAAAATGACCAGACTCAGATGTTGCATGCAAAAAGCAAGGAACTATTGGCTGAATTCTCAGTTCATTGGATGGACACTACAATGTGTCTGCTGGGGTAAATCCAGTAACTGCTCCACGGAACTAGCTCTACTCTACTAATGAGATGCTGGAGTCTGTATACCTATTCTGGATCCATAAACGTCCCATGCTAGAAAGCTTGTCTTTTTCACCTAGGTGGATTTACAAAATTAATGTAACACAGAAATTTCTAGTATCTGGTTCTTTTCTCCATAAACTTTATTCTTAGAATAGGTTCAAGTCTCAAGCCAGTATTTTATACTTATGGTTGGAAATATTTAGGACTTTCATTTGGTCTGCCTCTTCTTTCCAGTCTGTATTCAGTGTGCAAGCAGTAGCAGCCTGAGATAGATGCCATCCTTCTGCAATAAAGGATATATATTAGTGTTATGGGCCTTTAAAAAGGAGGGTGAGCAGGCTGCCCTGTAGCACAGGTGGGAGGAATTACACCCTAATTGCAAAGAAGAGCATTTAAAACCAAGGGAGCACACATAGAGGGAGATCCTTGGAGGGGGGTGGGGCGGGGCCAGGCCAGGCCAGGCCAGGCCAGACGCAAGCAAGCAAGCAAGCAAGCAAGCAAGCCTGGGGTTGGCAGTGAGGCAGGTATGTGGCTTCGGTGTTTGGGTTCCCCTTGAAGAGCTGTACAGTTTTTGTCTTACCTTAGGAAAACTAGCAGTACAGTTCTGCTGGTAATTTTTCCCTCACTGTAAGATAGGCACTCCTCCAAGTTGCAGATGCCAAAGGGCGTTATGGTCAAGATTGTGTTCACCTTCATTCTGTCCTGGGGTGTAAATGGGGCCCAGTGGGCTGTTGCACACAAGCATTAGCTGCATGTAGATCTTTGGTTACTTGGTTCTGCTGTGCCTTTATGCTCTACTTTTTGCCAGAGGTGCTTTTAAGACAGAGTCTTACAAAGAAGCTGCATCAACTAAGTATGCTTAAATAAAAAATTCTAAAAGACAAAAATTTTCCTGAGCAAAGTGCTCAGTTTGCTAAGTGATAATGAATTCACTCAAGCAAGCCTCTGCAGGTATTGCCTTACTGATGTGTTGTGTTGCCTCCCACTGATCCTGATGTTATGTTTCAAGATGCTCTAATAAGAAGAAAAAAAAAAAGGAAAACAACTTTCAAACTCTTCACCTACATATTCTGTTATGTTTTTATTTAGGATGGAAATTGTGGTGGCTTATTTGTTATAAAAATTGGTTTAGCTAGATCAATGTAGCAAAGGTAGTTTGAATGAATGAATTGTTCCACAAAGTATCCAAGCTTAAGAATTGCTTAGTTGATCTATATATCTTAAAGTTAATTCCTCCAGAATGAGTGTTTAACATTACCAGAAATTTACAGCCACTTGCAGTCTATCTAGCTGAACTTGAACTTGGTTCACAGTGATAAGGATAAACTTTGCCTCCTCTGTGAAGCAGATATATGGAACATATTTCATTATTTTCTAGTGATCAGAAGTACAGAGAAGAGCTAATTACTAATTTCCTGTGGTGCTGAAAGAATGCGTAAACCCTTTAAAAGCACTTTGAAACTCCTGATTAACCTCTAAAAAAAACCTACTCCCAATTAATCCTAATTCCAATTTTTTTGCCCTTGTATGGGCAAGAACTTGCCAACTGTAACATAAATATTTCTACTTCTCTTTCTTGCTGGTCCGTTTAGTTACAGGTCCACCACCTAGAAAGACCTATTGCATTTTAAGAGCATTTGGTGTAGAATTTCCTCTAAATTATTTGCCTAGTTCTTGTAAACTGTGACACTTCACCTGAGGTAAGATTGAAGAAGAAATGGAATCTGTCTCCATGGAGAGTCTCCAGGATGCCCTTGGTCACACTGGCATGTCTTCTGTGGGTATTAGTGGCTTGTGACTGCACATTATTTGTATTGGTTTCTTTTTAAATGCTGTAACAGTTAAACTATGAGACTGAGGAGATCAGATTTCTGGAGATGCTCTTACATGCATCAAATGAAGCTGTGAGGTATTAACTTTTGAAGATATGTTCCCTTCTTGTGGATACCTGGCTCAGGCAGGAGAGGAAGAGCACTGTAGAAAATATGAAACAGCACAAGCATAATTACTGAGTAATGTTTTCCAAGGGCACACTATAAAAAGATAGAAATATTATAAGCTTTCTCTATTTTTCAGGAAGTTGTATTTTACTGCAGCTGTTACTGGCAGAATCAATGTCTGGTCACATTAAAAATGATATACAGAAGTATTATGTTGTAAAGTTAAAAATACTATTAAGGATGGTATCCTGAGAGGCTTGGTACTCTTTTAGGATATGTGCCACTTTTTCATATTCTTCCTGGGATGTTATTCTTGGTATTTCTTTTTGTTTAAAAATAGCTGGATAACTTGCATTGCCAAACATTGTACAAGGGGAAACAGAGGCTGCTCCAAATTGTAAAGATACTTGGGACAGAGTAACAAGCTACCTTTCCCTCAGACCCATGTGTTCATATTTTCCTCATCATTTGTCAAATGAGTCAGATTCCTGAGGCTTTCTTTTCCTTTCTATAAAGAAAACCTTGAATAAGGTGAAATAATCTAATTTAAGAGTGAGGAGAACTTCCTTCATGTAATTCTGCCTTTATTATCACAATTCATTGTCAGCTATTGACACATATTTAGTTATAGCATGTTTATGAACAGGCAGAAACTCTTCTCTCCAGCATATGTGGCTTAGCGCTGTGAAAATCTCATTCTAAATATACACATGAATATGGCATAAGCTAAATAAGTGGAAAAACAGGCTGGTTACATGAGGAGTAACTTCTCCAGCTTTGAGAGCCAGGTCGTATGTCTCTCTTGCAACATCATTGCAATGGCTGCTTGTGACTAAAAGTTAATTGATTAATTTCATCTCCTCTGGTTACTCAGTATCTTTCCACATACAGAGTGCCTTAGGGGAGCCTGAAACCAGTCACTTAAATTCTACTTTCCTTTGTTCAGCCTAGGTGTCCCAGATGGTAATTCCTTGCATATTTTTTTTTTTTTTTTAAATAATGTTTAAATAAAACATTATTTTTTTTCTCTGTAACTTCCTTTCATTGCTTGTCCTGTTTAAAGTAACTCACATACACCCCACCCCCCCTGCCTTTCTTTGCATGTTGCTTTCCCCATTTCTAAGTTGCTGGTGCTTTTGCTGAAGACATCAAGCTGTGTGTCATGCTGTCAACATGCTGAAGGGAAAGGATGCCACCCAGAGGGATGCTGAGAAGTGGGCCCATGCAGACCTTGTGAAGACCAGCAAGGCCAACTACAAGTACCTGGGTCAAGTGCCCTAACCCCACCTGGGTTGGGGCAATCCCAAACACAAATAGAAGAAGGGCAGAGAGTGGATTGAGAGCAGCCCTGAGGAGAAAGACTTGGGGATGTTGATTGACAAGAAGCTCAACATGACCGAGCAATGTGTACTTACAGCCCAGAAAGCCAACCGTATGCTGGGCTGAATTAAAAGAAACATGGTAAGCAGGTTGAGGGAGGTGATTCTGCCCCTCTACTCCACTCCAAGCAAGAACCAACTTGGTCTGGGTACCCCAGCATAAGAAGGACATAGAGCTGTTGGAGTAAGTCTGGAGGAGGTCCACAGAGATGTTCAGAGAGTTGGAACACCTCTCTTATGAAGACAGGCTGAGAGACTTGGGTTAGTTCAGCCTGGAGAAGAGAAGGCTCTGGTGACACCTTAGTACCTTCCACTACCTAAAGCGAACCTATAGGAAAGCTGGAGAGGGGTGTTTTACAGGAGCATGTAGTGATAGGGCAAGGGGGAATGGCTGTAAACTGAAAGAGGGTAGATCGAGATTAGACATTAGAAAGAAGCTCTTTACTGTGAAGGTGGTGAGACAATGGCCCAGGTTGTCCAGAGAAGCTGTGGCTGTCCCATCTGTGGAAGTGTTCAAGGCCAGGCTGGATGGGAGTTTGAGCAACCTGGTCTAGTAGAAGGTGTCCCTGCCCATGGCAGGGGAGTTGGAACTAGATGATCTTTAAGGTCACTTCCATCCCAAACAATTCCAGGATTCTATGGCAGTGAACTACTACTTTTTATTACCTTTGAGTCACTGTAAACATAGCGTAGTATTATAGAGTTGCCCAAGAGCAACTTGATATTAAAGCCAAAGTAGTTATCCCCAGTGTGAACACCTCTTATCTGAGAAGTAATCAACTCTAGGATTAAGAAGAGTATCCAAGGTCTTCTCCCATGACAATATTGAGCCCTAGTGTTTTCATAGAATTGTTTGGGTTGGTGTCCTGTGTTCAGCTACAGCAGTCATTT
>NW_009925213.1:101399-110062 GCF_000696875.1 Nestor notabilis | reverse complement strand
GCCTGGCCGTGCAGCACCCCTGGGGAGGGCTCCCCCGGGGCAGCGCTGGGGGTTGTCAGTGGCCCGGCGCGCTCCTGCGAGGCGGCTCCTGCTGCCGCGTTTGTGAGGCCGTGCTGGAGCTTCGGAGTGGCTCAGCTCAGTGAATGTTTTTATTCATTTACTTAAAATAGCATGCCTGGAAATTACAGAGCCCACGAGTAGTTCCTGTGGCACCAGTGACGTGCTGGCAGTACCTGTTACCTAAATTTGGGCTGTTCGACCCTTTCGATCATAGTATATGATTATTTTACTTAAATTGAAGGTAAATCCAGTAGCGCTTCCTCCTGTTCCAGCTCCTCAGGCAGTCGCTTGCATGTATGGTTGGTTCACAGGCAGTGGAAGGAGCAAACACCTTTAAATGTCCTGTCAGTGCAAGTGAAGGAAGACTATATTTGCAGAACTGGACCTAGGCATTTTCACTTTTCAGAGTCCTGAAAATCACTCTATTGTTTCCAAGTACTGTTCCCATTGCTGAAGTAAATGATTGAAAATATACCCTTAGTAGCTTTCCAATATCATTTTGATAGCAGCCTGTGGCTCGTGGATGTCACTGTATAGTTAGGCTCCACAACAAGTAAGTGAAAGTTTTTCAAGTAGGAAAGAGGAAGAAATATATATTTTTAATGGTATATGGTTCTGAAATCCTGACACTTAACAAAGTGTTTCAAGAATTAATTACTTTTAAGTAACTTTTAAATATTTGTAATTCCCCTTTGAACCTCATTTAAACTGATAAATGAAAAGTGTTTGACACTTAATTTTGAAATCAGCTTTCAGTGTTATTTTTGCTTGACTGTCTCATTTTCATCAATGCATGATTTTTTTTTACTTTTTTTTTACAGTTGCAGCTCTGGTGTTGTGCTGAGTAATAGCTCAGGTGCAGCAGGCATATTGGTCATGTGCTACTAAAGTTAAATACAGGAGACCTGTTTGTGTATTTAGTACCTTCTGTGATACCACAGTTGAAAGCAGTAGCTTTCAGTGTGTTTTGAACTTTCAGTGCATGGTAGCTGTTGGAATTTTCTGTAAGAGCTTTGAAATCCACTTTGTCAGTATCCCAATGGTCATGTTTAACATAGAGAAGCATCCAAGAACCCTGCACTGGCCCTTAAAGTTGAAAAATACTGTTTGCCTTTGCCTGAAGACCTGATCAGGAAACTATGACTAAGTCTAAGGAGAAATTGTGACTCTCCCAAGAAACTTCCATAGAACAGAATTTCACCCACAGCATTGAACTTCTCGCTTAGTCAGTAGTGACTGTGCTGAAAGTCCTCTTGGCTCTGAAAAGTGTTCATGGGACGAAGGTCTAAGCATTAAGCCTTCTTAACTGGTAAGCTCTACTGCTTAGTTATATGTCGAGGTTTCCCCATCTCTAATGCGCTTATTAAGCTTGCCATCCTATTCTTTAGTTTGGAATAGCTTACAAGTTGTCTTTTGAGCAGTGATTTCTTCACCTGTCATTCTGAGTGAAGTGCCATCCTCATGAAAGAACTGCCAGATCTGAGAGCTGTCCAACACCACAGCTTGGTTAATGAGCAGACTGTCTTCATTCACTTATGAATGCTCCTCAGTTACTTGTCAGTTGCTCTTTGCAGCTGGTGCAGACCATAATGGTTTGTTTCTTCTGTATGTTTACACCAGAGACTGTTAAATTATCAAGGAGGAAAATAACAGAATGCAGATTTTGGAGGAGAGTCTAGGGTGTGTATGTTTGTGTATTAGTAAGTTGGATAGAGACTTTGTATTCTTGTGATCTGCAGCTGGCAGTCACTGGCAAAGGTGTGTCATGGAGAGAATGTATATGACCTTACTTGGAAATATATTTTTGATGGATGTGGAGAAATCCTTCCTGGGCACTACTAGAGGTGATAAGGTGGGGGTTAATAAGGTATCATGGCTGAGAAAGGAAGATTTTCTGGTGAATGAAAATTCATCAACTTAGGGAGCTGTTCATCAGAGAAGACAGTACCCTGCTAGAGAAAGAAAATGCCTTTACGAGTAATTTTGAATGAACAGTAGGGACCCATTCACTTAATAGTTAAATAGTACTTTTGTTGATGCAGGAGCTGTGTTTGAACTGTCAAATGATTGCATGCTCTGTTGCACAGAAGCATTAATTACAAAGCAAGGATTATGACAGAAAGACCTGCATGAAAGAAGTTGAGCACATTACTAAATTGAGGGATCAAGTGTACACTTGATACTCTTTTATATGAAAAGTACTTTCTACATGTTTTTGTCCTTAATGTATTAGGAAACATTTAATGACATATAGCTACAGATAAGAAATATGAGGTAAGAAGACTCTGACTGTTGCAAGATAGCATGTCCGGTTTTCATCAGCAGACCTTTACAGAGGCAAGGAAAAGTAAATTGGATGTTTTTGGTGTAAAGCTGGCCAAATTTTGAGTTGGACATTCTTCTTAAATTATGATTTTGGCAGAGTGCTGTTCTCAAAATCATTGCATAACCTTTAGAGCCTGTGACCCTGGGGCAATTTAAATTCCATTGGCAAAGCTGCTAGGAGCAGAAAGACCTGATTCTGCTTGTGTACAGCTGGCCTCTCTTAACTTCTATGTTTCTCCATCTGGTTTCCTCCAGGATCTAGTTCAGTAGAGGTTTTGTGAGTATCCATAGAGAAGTCTGCACAAAACACAGAAGCTCTCTCTGATCTTTTTTTCAAAACAGGAAGGAGAAAAGGGATCGTATCTTCTCTTGTACCAGACTTACGATGCTAAATCAGTGGCAAAATCCTTTGTTTAGTGGCTTATATTGATTTGTTTCCCTCTCCTTGTTAAGTTACTTCATATGCAACTGTACTGAGCAAAACCAGCGATTTAAGTAGTTGAGCTTCGTCTGTGCATCTTCCCATGCTCCTGTTACATCTCACCGACTGGGCTGGAAAAGAGCTCAAGTTTGACTGATCCAGAGAGGTCAAGAATATTAATGCAACCACTTTGATTAGGAAATTCATATGGAACAGGAATATGTGGGCTATTTTCTCTTGTGCCAGATTTATTGGTTTAATTTGACTGCGGAGTTAGGGATTTCGTCCCAAGAGCTAGAAATTTTGGAGAACATGGTTCAGAATAGTTTTTATAAAGCCAAAAAGTAAGTAATATAGTTGAGATTACAATTTGAGAGTTGCTGGTTTCTCAGTCCTGTTCTTGGTCAGTTAGGCTGTGCTTTCCTTCAGAGTACAAGCATATCGGACCTTTTCCAGCTCTACTGTCTGTGGTCCTATCCAGCTATTAGTTCCATTTTGTTTGAATACAAAGAGATTTCCTCTGCACTGCATATTGTAGTGGCTGTGCAGTGTGGTGTTTGCAGTGAATTCAAGGCACCACTGGAGCTGAAATTCCTTCTCAGAACTGTGAGAGTCATCAGGCTGGGAGACAGTGTAAAATGAAATGTAAACATCTGAAATTACCTAAACTTGTAACTGTAATCATTCAGGTTAAAAGAAGAATTGTTTTGAGTACCTTTATGTAGAAGCTTGAAAACACAAGTTTTAAGTTTTAGGTCATTGATAAGCTAGATATTCTATGGTCAATTTGCAAACTGTGCATTTCTGAATTTACTCTCTTAATGGATGTGTTCTATTCAAGAAAAGGCATTCAGAGATTCATAAATGCTTGCTAATTTTTTAATCAAACTATTTTTAAGGTTAAATTCTTGTGAAACTGTAGATCAGATCAAGTGTTTCTAGTGTAGGCTGACTTTTCAAAGCAAAACATTTTAATCTGTGTTGTCTGTAAGCCCCCAACATGGCAAGAGGGTCATAAGTTGATCCTCCTCATCAATGGAGCCTCCATAGTCATGGGGCTCTGCGAGCACATGTTCCCTCAAGAGAATAATGAACAATGTCCTGGGGAAAGCCCGAATTCTTTGGAGTCAGCGTAGCTGTAGCTGGTTTTGCTGTCTGTTAACTTGATCTGTAGATTAACCTATGTTGCTGATTCTGTTCCCAGTAAAGGAGAATTAGTTGCACATGGTATCAGTGCTTATTTTGAAAGTACCTTCTGTTGCTTTTCTGTCCTCTGTTAGAAACTGAATGTGGACTGGGCATTTTTCCAGCCATGTGATTGCAGCAGGTTACCATAAATATTATGGTTGAAGTAAAATGGACTCAATACCACGGGGACAGTTCCTGCAAATGCTTGTACGATTGATGGGATTTGTTAAGCCTACATGTATGTGGCTTTGCAGAACACCAATCTTTAGATGTTTGAATTTTACATTTATTTCAAAACTGAGCCTGTGCCATGTATCAAATGGTAAACATGCCTAGATATTCAAGCTAGACATCACTTTCCATGATAGCACCTGTGGAGTTTCATTTAATATGAAGATGTGAAAAACCATGTCTTCTTAAACATCCTCTGTTAGGCAAACCCCCACTGTCTTAAGCAGTTATTAAAAATTATGCCATGAATCTAGACGCAGTTGATTCAAATTTAATTGAGATCAGCTCTATTAGGTATATCTATGTGAGCTAATTTCATCAGTCCTTGAAAGCAGTTTTCTTCTATGTTGGGATCTGGAGTTTTTTCAAAGCTGTTAATCAAATTATATAATTTTAAAGTGGCTAATTTAACATTAGGCTGTGAAAAGTTAAACCACACTAAGAAGTCAGAAACCGAGTCAGGAAGAGGACTGTTTCTTTAACAGGTCCCAATTCCTGTGGAGTTGAGTATGTTCTAGTTAGCACAGACAGAAAATGGTTCCTGATTCGTGAACTAAGACAAGAGAAAATCAACAGAGAGACAAAGGGGGACATAATAGAATACAGTGACTCAAAACTAATAATATCAACAGCATGTGTCCTCGTGTTAGCTGTTGCTGTGCCTTGTGGGGATATTGCAAAATTAAGGTCTTACAGTAGAAGAATGAGTTGCTTTCATTGATATTTACATTGTGAAGAGCTGACATAGAGAAGTGATAGAAATGCTTGTTGGCAAGAGGTTTGTCATTGCAGTCCAATTACTGGTTGATGTCTTCATAGTCAGATGTGATGATAGCCATGGAAAGTCATCAAAGCAAAGCAGTCTCAGGTGACATCATAGAGAACAGTATGGCAGGATGCAAAGAAGCAACAGAAAGTAGCATGGGCAAAATGTCCTTCTGAATTCCCAATATTTCCATGAAGATCAAGGCAAGATTATTTCTATTAAGTTGACCCAGATGACCATGTGACCATGTACTGAAGTAGCTGAGATCTCAGATATGATGAAGGAGGAATCAATCAAATTTAAGCAGATCATGGACAGGTCTTCTAAGGTATAGGTGTGAGTGACAGGCGTCCCTGCTGGTGTTCTGATACAGAAAAAAAGGTATCAGGAAAGTTTTCTGAAGATGATGAAGAGATTTCTTGATGTTTAGTTTGAGGTGATGGTTAGATGTCCATGAGACGGTGTGAGAAAAGCAGTGATCAGGATAAAAGTAAAGAGTCTACAAGAGTGAGCCTAGCCATGATAGCCAGATTTATGCTTCTGATAAGGTTACTTGGAATTCACAAAGGCAACTGAGATTTGGAAGCAAGGCTAACTTTAAAGCTAGACCATGTTGCTCTGGGTCCTCCAAGGTTGCTCCAAGGTTGGAGGTTCCACCACTTCTCTGTGCAGCCTGTTGTAGTGTAGCACCTTTCTCCTCATCAGCAATGCTTTTCGTATTTCCAACTGGAATTTCCCTTCCTGTGGCTTCTGGCTGTCATCCCATGTCCTGCTGTTGTGCACCTCTATGAAGAACCTGGCTTCATTTGCCTTGTAACTCTTCTTTCCTCTCACTCCATAGGTAGAAGAAGACTGCAATTAGCCTTTGCTTAAACAAGCTAAGCAAAGACAGTTCCCTTAACCTCTGGTCATATACCATATTATCCAACTTCTTGGTCATACTACTTGATATCTGCTGGGCTGTCTGCAGTTTGACCACATCTCTTGTGTCTTATGCTGTGTAGAGTGGAATCACCAATTTCTTTGACTTGTTCGGTATGTCCTTGCTAATGTTGCGCATTATGTCATTTATTTTTTGCTGCATGGATGCGCTACTGACTCAACTTGCTCTCTCTGGGAATCCACAGGTTTTGCAGAGCTGCAGCCTGTGTAGCCAGTCCTCAGCTTGCCATGACGTCTTCTGCCCCTAGAACAGGACATTATATTTGTCTTTGTTGAACTTCTTGAGGCCCATATTGTCAGCCTTTCTGAATGGTAGCCCTGCCCTGCAGTTTTTCAGCTGTTCCCCCTCGTTTGGTGTCACATGTGATCTTGGTGACAGTGCTTATGTCCCATCATCACAGTCACTGATGAAATTTTTAAAGAGCAGCAGCCTCAGTATTGACCCATGAGGAACATCACATATAACTGACTCTTCCTAGACTTTGAACCGCTGATCACTGTTGTTTAAACCCAACAGTCCAGACAGTATTTCATCCATCAGGCAGTCTTGCAGTCCAGTCCAGTGCATACTTTCCACATTTGGCTGCTGGGTTATTAGAGGAGGCTGTTTTGAAAGCTTTGCTGAAGTACCCACTGGTACTAAGGGGCGGAGAAAGAAAGATGCTGAAAACCAGGAGTTGAACCTCTTCAGGAAACTGGAATCTTCAGGCTAACAAGAGGAGCAATTTTAGAGTAGTGTAGGTGATGTACTGTGTAAGATTGACTCATAGAAACTATGAGAAGAAAACACTCCAAGATGATTACTATGGCTGATGATGGTGGTTAGGCTCTTTGTTCATTTGTTTCCTAGATCTGACATCTAGCACTTCTTAAAAAAGTAATGTGCTCTTTTCCTGACTTATCTCAGTTTGCACTCGGCATTTTCCCACTGCAGTTTTCTTTTACATTGTGCTACTTCACTAGCTATGTAAGTGCTGCAGGCATCTGTGGAAACTGTCTCAGACCAAAGTTCTCTCAATGAACCTGATTTATTAAATGTGGCATTTCCAAAATAGTGCTGCAGATCAAAGAGCGTGACCATTGCTGGCTAAGAAGGAGCTTGAAGTCAGAAAGACTTTAAAATGATTAATCAAGTGTTATTGGCCTAGAGAGGATTCTTTGCTAAGCATTGAGACCGCTTAGAGTCTCAATCCAGCTTAGGCATGTTCTCTGTATGTGTGCTTCAGGGTTACAGAAGTTCCGTAGTTAGTTAGCCTTCTTTCTGGCTGCTTAGATGCCACATGCCTTAATGTTTATTCTGCATAACCTTTTCCTTTGTTGTAAAGGAGAAATTATTTTATGAATTGGCAAAGAAATCTCAGCACTGTCAAATTGTGCTGCCCTTGGATTAGGAGTATTTGGAATAATGAGACGGCGATTACGGTAGATGAATGCCTGCAATGCTATTTACTATCCAGCAGTTGATACGTGCTACTACTTGTAAAAACTAACTGACTGAAACTGCAGTGTTTTCCACAGATTGTAAGTTATGCTTTATAGTTCTGTCTTGTTAGTACAAGAAATAGAATGCAGGAGTTATTCCTGTAAAGACTTCATAATACTGTGTTTATACTATAGTTTGTTCCAGTTTTTAGTATTTACATGACTCAAAGGATTTGCAGTGACTTATGAACTGTCCCCTTGTGTCTGGGTGCAGGATCAGAGGAGTCTAGTTATTATCTGTGAGGGGCAGCATGAAATAAAGTGACAGCTTCAGTCCACTTCTAGGAAGCAGGTTCTGTATCCCAAGGCTGCAACCAAAGTTGCAAGGAAGGAGTCTGTAAGTTATATATAAAATTTGATTTTGTCTATCCAGTATAGGATTTAGACACATAACGAAATACAGCCAAGCTTGCATGTTTTAAGTTTGTGTTTGAGCTCTTCTCAGACTTTAGCCTTCAAGGATGTTGCTGAAGTTTGATTATTACTATACTTTGTGAAACACCCACATAAACCTTTAATATGTAGAAAAATAATTCTGGGATGGTTTAAATTATGTAGAATAGGATTCACATTTCCATTGTTTTAAGCGTAAAGTTGTTTAAATCAATGAAAACAGATAACATGCTAGCTTTTATTTCATCATTGTTACACATTACTCTAAAATACAATATATTGATATTTATTGTTTTGAAATCAGTGTGTTCTAGGGCAATGGCTTCCAAAACCCCAGTTGGATTCATTGGGCTGGGTAACATGGGAAATCCAATGGCAAAAAACCTGTTAAAACATGGATATCCAGTTATTGCATATGATGTGTTCCCAGAAGCTTGCAAAGAATTTCAAGACTTGGGTGCTCAGGTATAGTAATAAACTTTCTTTATTCCAACAATAACTGTATGTGTTGAATGGTTCTTGCATGCAATGCAACTAAATAATCTGTTTATTTTCTTGGTTAAGATCACAATTGGAATTAAAACAGCATAGTGAATACAATCTGAACCTGGGAGGTTTCACTCTTGGGCAAAGACATGATTCTAGTCTAAGTAATTTTCATGCTGTTAGCCAGAATTGCTACCTTGCTGGACTTCTCTAGCTGGTTTGGGGTTTTTTTCCCCTCTTTTTTTATGAGAGTAGGTTGATGGCCTGTTCTTTCACCTCCTCTTTCTCCTGCTTCCTTCTCCCTCAGGTCTAGATGGCCAGTGGGCTGCTTTTCATCTGTTTCCTACTTTGACCTTTTCAGGTTAAATG
>NW_009925213.1:90111-101368 GCF_000696875.1 Nestor notabilis | reverse complement strand
AAAATTCCTTGTGGCATAGCTGTAAGGGTTATAGGGATGTATGAGCTTTCCTGCTGCTTCAAGGTGCAGTCCTCAGGGGTAGGGGAAAAATCTAATTATTTAAGTGCTTATTCTCTTGGAGGTGAGGAAGGTTATAGTGAGAGAAGAGGAAGGAATGAAAAGGAAAAAGGAGGGAAGGAAATTGATCACATTAAGGAGCTTTACCTTCCTGCTGCATACCCTGCAAAATCTTGGCCCTGTGCCAGTCAATGCTATTGCTTTTGTTGATCTGTTAATACACCCAGAAACCCTTTCAGTCTCTCAGAGGGTTGGGTTATTTCTGTGTGTCTGAAATGTATTTGAATATTTTTGACATACTTCAGAGTGATAGCAGTTTAGGCAGTTGTGGCTGGATGGGTAAGTGCATAAAACACAGGAACAAAAGAATGTACTCAAGTAAGGAGAAACCAATGTAAAAATAATACTCTTATTTGACAGTGTAGAGGATGGAGGAAATTCTCCAGCAGTGGCAGGGAAATTGTAGGTAGATCTAGATAGAGGAACTGTATGCCTTGAAAAGTCTGAACGGTTGACACTTATTGCAACTGTTTTAAAATAATGGGGTAACATCAAGATTCCCAAAAGACGAAATGATAAAGTGTACCTGTTGATAATTAATTGCAGCTCCCCTTGAATAATTACAAAATCGTGGCCTCAAGTGAGAAACTACGCTTTGCAGTTTCTTTGCCTAGCTACTTGTTTTATTTTGTTAAAGCATCCGAGACCTTCAGGACCAGAACCAGACCCATCTCGAGTAAGAGGCTGGGCAAATGGAAAGGAAGTCTGTTTTAAACAATTGGTTGTATTTTTAATCCATATTCTGCAGCAGGATCTCTTTGCTGTGGCTGCCTGTTTGGATAGCTTATTGCCATAGTAATAGAATCCTTGGCATCCACTGCAAGACTTAACATGTGATATTAAAGGTAAACTGTAACGCTTTTAAAAATAAAGCCCGAAGTATGTTTTAAGATCGTAAATCACTAAGAGAATACATGGGTAGGCTTAAATACAAATAAAACACATGTAAAGAAAATATGCAAACGTAACTTCTTCTTCTTGATCTATAGGTGTAAATCCTACCCTGACATTTTTTTTCAGGAGTTGGAAAATTGTGGGTCCAGGGGGCCTTGTAGAAAGAGCTGTAGAAGGAATATTGGGCTCCAAGGGCTGCTTTCTCTTTAGTCTGGCTGGTAGGGTAAAATCATCAAGAGTGTTACAGAGGTGAAAGGATTCCCCCCAAGAGACAGTAAATGTTGTCAGATGTCCATTTTTAAAGCCAGTGCTACTACCAAGGTATATGGAGGGTGAGGGATGCTTGATCGTAATTCTGCATATTCTGTGACTCCACTTTCTTTACCCTCTAAAGTAAAGAACTTGGAGGTAATGTATGTGAGGAGGCAGCCACCTGCCTGCTGATGGTGAACAGTAAGGGGAAAACTGGCTGAGCAGGAGCATATGGAACCACTTGCGGTGAAACTTGGAGAAAGCTGCAAGGCTACAAACAAGGGTGAATACTGAACCGTGCTGTGAGCAAGTAGGCTGCCTCCACACTCTACTGTCTTTCCCCTTCCTCATAATTATCACTTTCTCTCTTACACATGTGTCACACAGTTGCTTTGCTTCAGTTTATGTATCTATTTGACAGTTTGAGAATGATACTGAAGTCATCTGATGCATAAAGCACCATAAAAATAGAGCTTTCTTCAGTGTATTCAGTAAAAATGGCATTTCAGGCAAGCTGAATTATTAACTGACTTATCATAAATATAAATAAAAAATAGGAAAGCATTTTGGAACAAATATAAGCAGATGCACATGCTGAAGGGCATAAACCAATGTCCAGTTGAAGAAAAGTCTCCCCTGTCCAGTTGCAAACTAAAAAATTTTGCTTGAACTGGCAAGTGTCAGAACATGTACGGAACTTGGTGAGCTGCTACTCCAAGCCAGTATGCTCTATGTTAGTAATCAGCAATTAGTATTTGGTATGGTTCTTAAAGTTACACACATATTCTTAATTATTTCAAATGCTTAATGTTTCTTAATAGCTTTCAAATAATTTAACTTGATTTCTGAGACAGGAAGTCCCAAATAAAATATAAAAGGCTGTTTACATTGCTTGTTGAACCAGGTAGATAGGTTTCCTCTGGGATTATTAATCGTATTTGTTAACAGTACCATAAAAGCCGAGAATGGCAATTCCCACTCTTTTTTGCTATTTACTTCAAGGTAGCAAAATGATTTTCCTTTGTGTGGTTGTGGAAGTATCATCCCAGTCTATGCACATTTTTAATCTCATTTTCTTCCTATAAAAGACATGTCAGTATTTTGAAAGACATAGATAGAAAAACTAAAGACACAACTGTGTCTTCTGTTTATCTCTGTTGCTTAAGGATTGTTTAAACCTGTAACCAAAAAACCAGCTATATCCTATCTATCTAGCCAAGTGCAAATGTGAGGCTGATGTAGTTTTTAAGTTGTGTGCCCAATACAGTATGTTTTTCAGCTTCTGGGCAAAAGGTGAAAATAGGTCACAGAGTCTTCAGCTGGTAACTTGTAAACCTCTGAGATTACTGGAGATAATAGTTTCAAATAAGAAGATGTATATAAATGCAGGATCCAATTACACACATCCTCTCTCTTCCTCTAGTAATACACATTGGGACTGAACCAAACCAGAGGTACTCGGAACTAAAGACAAAGGTTTCATACTCTTCTATAAAGAGCTAGGCTCTCCGGTCTCCAGGGAAGCAAGTCATAAAATTAACTAGTCAGATATAGAAGCTTTTCTGCTTATAATTGCCTCATTTATTCCTCCTAAGCTTTGTTCTTTAGGCTAGGATATGTTTCCTTTTATAAGTGTGTGGTATACCAGATGTTTTGTGTAGTATTAACTTATTCTTTCAAAACAAAACCTGGCCCTAAGTCCCATCTATGCCAGTCTCTTTTCTTTTTTCTTTCTGAGAGAGTAAGCTTTGTTCAGTGAATATATACATTCTTCCCTTCTTTTACTTATTTTATAGTCAAATAAAAGTCAAGAAAGTTTCTCATGCTGTATCCCAGAAGTCCTTCAAGATTTCATTCAGCATTTCTTACAAATATGTATATAACATGCTTTCTTTGATGCTGAGCCCTTATAAATGCATTGTCTCTAAAAAGAGAATATATTTACGTAAAGACATTTAGTATCAAAACTAACAAAAATTATAACAAATGCCTGTAGTTATAAATAGATAAGGAATGGTGAAACTAGGTCATCGATCTATTGTTTATTTAACAGCCAATACCTAATGATATATTTTGAAACTTGTTCAGATCTTCAGATCAAGAAGGATGCTTGAGTTGATAATTTTCCTTTTTAAAAATGTCAACTGTAATACTGGGAGAAACATCAGTTAGTTCATCATTGGTTTTTTAAGGTCAAAGGTGCATTAAGTAATTTTTTCTTCTACCTCAGTCTTCATCTCTTCCAATGCTGTATATAAGACAAGAAAAAAAGTAAGATTTTTGTGATTTTTCACATTGTTCTTCCTTAGAAACGTTATAGAGCAATATTTCGTATAGATGGCTTGTTTATAGTGAATTGAAGATTCATGAATGGACTGGTGGGATGCAAGTATTGACAGATGTTCTGGAGAAACTTCTGTGATAGGACATCCTTTTCAGATTTTTTTGGTTTTCTGTTACTGGATCCAATTAACAAACATTTCCATTAGGAGGGCAGGTTTTCTTGTGTTCTATTTTTTTATCTAGCTTAGTTGTGACCAGTGCCCTGTGAATACTAAAAGCAAACTCAGCAAATGTGTCTGACATCTCTTTTTTAGGAAGTGTAAGCTTGCATAATTTTAATATGTTTTGGTTTTTTTTTTTCCTTTAAAAGGTAACAGAATCCCCAGCAGATGTAGCAGAAAGAGCAGACAGAATTATTACCATGCTGCCTTCAAGTCCCAATGCAAAAGAAGTTTACACAGGAGCAAATGGAATTCTAAAGTAAGATTTTTTTTTGCCGTTCGGAGCATTCCCAGTCCTACTCAAGACTGTATTACATTGTCAAATGATCACTGTTGCTGTAACTCTTGCTGTGCCTTCAGGGCACTTAATGTTCTCCTCTGCTTTGTCACTATTGATATTTCTAATTGTATGAGTTCTCTTAACCTGTGTTTGCGTTTGAATGGCTTTTAGCTAAAGTCTTAATTTATTTTCAGTAGAATTACAACTCAGTTGAATTTGAGGCAACTTAAGTATTATCTACCTTCTCAGTTGCATGTTTTCTTTTACTGTAATATACTACAGACAAGTATAACTAGAATATTTGCTGGCAACAATTATTTGCTCAAATGCTTCTTTCTTTAACTTAAAATCCTGTAAATGAAATGTTCTGAGGAGATGCCATTGTGTATCATGGTACTAAAGTGCATTAACATGGAATAACTGACAAGGCTTTATTGATTTCTACTCCTACTATCTGTTTATTACACAAGAAATTATCTGAAGAGTTTGTTTAATGCAAGACTGTTTTTTAACTTTTGTGGAGAGATTTCCACTGAGCCTAAAATCCATAGTTTGCAGAATTCTAATACAGTTTTTGGACTTGTCAAATTAAAAAAAAAATAGTATTTAAAAGGCTTTTCTCACCACATATGCACTGCTCCTGGCAGGCTGACTTAAGGCTACTCAATACCTCTGAGGATCATGTAGGATCTTACAGCTATCCAGGTTAATAATGTAAAGGAAGAAACATACAGAAGACAAAAATACAGTAGATTGTCTAAAACAAATGATACCTTTTTTAGGTGTGGAGTATAGGCAATATTAAGGTGGTCTGATAATAAAGTGAAGTAGAGGAGGAGAATTTCTATTCTTCTTGCAATATAGGAAATAATAATTGTTTCCTTCCCTTACTGTAGTTAATTCCTCACCAAGTAGGACTGAGCAGATCTAAGTATCCATAACTTAGACTCTTCAGGGAAGAAGGGCAATTGGATCAGTCCCACAACGCTGGGCAAACAGCTGCAGGAGAATTGTATCCAGGATGGCAGTGCTTTGAAGACTTTGCAGTACTTACTGATGTAATACAGCCAGTTAATCTTTTGAGGACCTAGATGTGGAAAACAGTGCAGGGGTAACAGGGAATGTGGAAAGCAGTCCTATGTTGCTGCAGTTTCTCAGCCACTATTCAAGAGACGAAAGTGTAATTTGACAGTAGTGGTTAATTGTCACACTAGAGTGACCTGGTCCTTGGTGACTGGTTTGACTTTGATCATTTTCTGAAGAAGTAGGTTTCTTCATCTACTGAAGAAAACACTGATGCTCTGACTGCTTAAGGGTTAACTCAGTCATCCTGCTGTGTTACCAAGGAGCCTGTGCAACTGCTCCTTGTTCCGAACATTAGGGGAGATGATGTAGAACTGTATCTGCCATGCTGGTTTTCATTTGCATGTGTTCAAACTAACTGCAGCAGCTCATCCATCCTGTGAAAAAGAACAGGTTCTGTGTATGTGGCACTATTTGAATCTGAAGCTACAGTGGGGTCCACAATTGTATGTATATATTCAGAGACTATTTCCAGCAATCTAGGCAATTTGATTCAGTGGAATTCACTGTACTGTCCAGAGCACACAAGGTGCAGCGAACCTCTTCATCTGTTATGCATAGCTTCAATTTAATTGCCTTTTTATGACAAAGAAAAACCTATGCTGTTTGATTTCATGGTAGTTGCTGATCCAGTGGACATGAAGTTATGGTGCAATTGAATGGAAAGAGGGATAAAAATATAATTTTTTTTTTTTTAATTGTTGAGGGCCTTGGAAAATTTTACTTTAATTGCATTTTTTGAACACATACACAACTTCTTGTGTTCTACAGTTTGGGGTATAATTCTTCTGCCTAAATTTACTGCCTCTCAGTGGGAAAACTTAATATTTTTCCCCCTGCTTCACTTTAAAACTGCAGTGGGTTTTTGTGGAGTTAGTTATGATCTTTATGTTGAATAAATTTTAGCAATGATTAAAAGAATGCAATCAGGCTATTCTGATAAGTACTTACGATATTGTATATATATAGAAAGAAAAACTGTATTGGTATATATACGAAATTTTAGGCAGTTTCGACATTTAGTTCAGTTGTTTGCAATACATCTTAGATGATCCTTATATGATATACTGCTGAAACTAGATGATCTTCATGTCCTTTCCAACTCTAACCATTCTATGATTCTATGGCAAGTTTTCCTAAGGTGCCTTTTTTGTGTAATTTTTTTAATAATAGTGTTTAGGATTCTTATCCTTTTTTGTGTTCAGGTTTTATTGTGTTTTGAGTAGTTCAAAACTGTGGTATACATACTCAGTAGTACACATACTGAGCAGACCTTGCTCAGTAAAGTTTAAAACTTTCTGTTTATTAGTGTACTGAAAAGTGTCTGTATGTTTATCATGCTGAAGAAGGTCAGCACCATGGTAATAGTTGCAGATGTTTTGTGCAACAAATACTTAACAATAAATCTTAATTTTAGGAAAGTGAAGAAAGGCTCATTGCTAATAGATTCCAGCACTATAGACCCTGCAGTTTCAAAAGAATTAGCCAAAGCAGTTGAAAAAATGGGAGCCGTTTTCATGGATGCCCCAGTTTCTGGAGGTAAGTCTTCATTAACAGTTTGCCTGATATTGGACATGTTGTCTCTTTGTTTGCAATTTCAGCCATCAGTTTGTACCCTTGCTGGTAAAAGTTGCTTTCTTTGCTACATGTACAGCATTCTTTTTGTTTTTAAGAAATGTGTGTTATTGTAGAAATATTTTTGAGATCTAAGAATATGCTTTTGTGTTAAACCTGAAGAAACTGACCTTTCATGTGATATGGTACAATGGTCCTTTTAATTTAACTTCTTTTGTAAAGTTGTATTTTTATGCAGGTATTCACATCTCTTCAGTCTCCATCCATTTTTTTTAGACTGTTTAGTTACCATTAAGCAGTTCTGCTGCTTTTTTCATTAATTTACAAGGAAATAATGAAGAGGGGAATAAAGGATCTAATTGTCAGGAAAAAAAGAGCTTTCCTCTGGTTTTGTAACAGTTGAAGAGTGTCGGTGATGCTTGTATATTCTTGAAGTTGCTAGTTACTGATCTCTGAGTATTTCATCTCTTGTAGGAAATAATATAGAGCAGAGAGGTCTTTTATTTTGTGGAGAGAGGAAAGCAGAAGCACAAAATTAATGTTTTGAAAACAGAACCATCGCTGAATTCTTCTCTAAACCCCCTAGAATTAGAAGGTGAGGAAACCCCATTTTGTGTGGGAAAATCTTGGGGTATCTACTATACATTCTAAAATTTGATATTAGTGGCATCATGAGAATTCTTCATTTTCCTGTCTTTAATGAGGTAATTCAGATAGTTATATTTGAAAGAGGATAAAAATGCGAAGGGTAAGAGAGAATGTAGCCTTTCAGAATTTGTAAGAGGTATGATGCACAAGCTAGGAAGAGCATGGCCTGAATTTCAGCTCATGAAGATGAGTGTGGGTGAGGAGCAAAAACTAACCATCTTTTTAATTTTCAACTGAAAACTAAGGCAGGATTTGGCTATGCACTAGAAGCCAAAATTTTCATTCAAATTCTAATGTGAACAGAAAGTTGGAAGACTAAGGTAGGCAATATTGAAAAAGATAATGGGGAAGACAAGATTCTTGCTTCTCAGATAAAATATTAATCCTTTTTTTTTATAAAGTTAGATAACTTGTCAGCCTGGGAATAAAAACCACAGGAAAGAAGTATGTTGTGGGTGGATTATATATCTGTCTGATCCTTTTCTAAACACAGCATGGCCTTCTACTTATCGGTTGGGCAATTCTGACATCTTTTCTGTGGTTCTTTTCAATCCCTTTCCCCCAGATACAGTGTTTACCCAAGGGAATTATTTACCTTTTAGAAATCTCTGTAATTGGTTTTTAACTATGAGGTTTTGCTTTAAGACTACTGTAACTCCAAAGAATGAAAGAAAAGTTTGATCCCAAACAACCTGTCTTGAGAGTTTCATTCCTTGAGAAAATGGTAATGTTGTGGCTGGGTTTAATATAACATACAGTGGACTGGTCTGAATACAAATTGCCCTTTTGGCATTAGTGGTTTATCTGAACACAAGTTATTTGGTGTTCAGTGTCAGTTACAGATTGAATGATATTCTGAAGGATGGGTGAAGAACTGAGATTCAGCTTTCTAGTCCATCATATGTTTTTGAATGCTAAGGAGTGCTCTGTACTAGCCGTGTTTGAAGTGGGCAGTTGCTAGAAATATGGAGAAGTGTATTGGAAAGAGATTTTATGTTATGCTTTGTTATTTCCATCTTTCAGGACCTAACACATCAAGTCTTTGGGGTGTTTTTGAATGTCCTGACTGGATTGTTGGCCTTCAGACAAAACACTAAATGGAGAAGTATGCTTAGCTCTCGAGAAATTGGCAGGAATTATTCTGTTGCTGTAGAGTTGGCAGGAGTGTGAGGGAGGGCGTTTGTGGGATGCAGTGAGGAGGAAGAGAAAGCAGCATGCCTGAGCTGTTGTCTTTAGATCTATCTGTTTACTAGCTGTTATTGGCAGACAATTCCACTTGTGTTTTTAGGTATTTGGGTGTTGCCTGATGGATGTTAATGTTCATCTGCACTGTGAACAAGTTATTTCTCAAACTAAATATTTTGAATATTGCTTGGGCTATAAACCTTATGGAGAAATAGTAGTGATTTCAGTCCTGTCTTGACATTGCAAACAAAATATCTTAAAGCCTAGTGTTAGTGCCAGATTTTAGTGGCTTGTTTGCAGCCCTTACCCCTGAAAGATTCTTTCCCTTGATCTTTTTCAGATGACTGGTGCACCAGTGCAGTAGACACATCTACTTCATATGATTCATCTACAGCATTTACTTGCAGCTTACAGTCAGGACGCATTACTGGAAATTGATGCACCAAGTTATTTTGTATTAACTGACTTTGGAAAATACTTCTTATCCCTGTAGTTGCATGCAGATTATGTTGCTAATGCTGTCTAGAGATAGCAATCGCTTTACCCTTCGATTAGGATCTCTTGCAGGTCCACATGAGAAAGTTGTGTCGCAGTTCCCAGTGCTGCCCTGATTTGTGAGCTCTTTGTGAGCATATAACAAATGAGGGAACATCTTCAAAATCTGTTATTTTGGGGTTTTTTTGTTGTTTTGATTGGTTGGTTGGTTTTTCAAACCTGGAGGAGTACATTTATCTTTTTGCACAGATTGGATTCTGCATCTTTATATGTATAAAAGGTTTCTAAACCACACATTATCACAGAAGCATATTTAAAACTGACTTCTGTTGGCGGTGAAGATACTATTGGCTGAATAAGGGTTCTAAATTTAGCCTTTAAGAATTGCATTGCGTTTGTCCTTCCACTGATTTCACTGGCAATATCATACAGATTTTCACCTTGTAATCCAGAGCAAACTTTACTAGTGGTTTCACTAATGTTAGTGTAACATTTCTCTCTTTAATTCAGTATACAAAATGTTCATTGTCTAAAGTACAGTTGGTGAAATGGCTTTTTTATTCCTGATACAATGCTTTCTTCATTGTAAGCATTGTTAGAATAAAGTTTGTAAACACTGTGAAGATCTTTTCTATTATTTCATTTCAAAGAACAATATGTTTCAATATTCCAGCTTTTTTATTAAAAATAAAAAATAAAAAAGAGGACATCTGTTCAAAACTGGGAAGTGAATGTATTTCACTGGCATCGTCAGACTGACAGCAGATTAAATAGGCTAAACAATAATTGATGAATGTGATTCTCTTACTTGAACATTGAAGGTTTAGTGCAGTGTCTTTTCAAAGGGAAGCAGAAGAGAGGGCCTTGCAGAAGAGTTAAGACTATGCATGTGCACACCAATGCTTGCAAAGATGATTTGAAAGACAAAGATGTTTTCAGACTACACTAAATAATAAAAATAGTAATGAGTGGTTCAAAGGTTGTATCTCTTAGCTTGTAGATTCTATTATAATAAGGAGTCATCGTTGATGTGTTTGCCAGAGGTTTTGTTTGATTTTGGCTTTTTGGCCTGCTAATGTAGTGATTGGGATATCCGTAAGGATCCTTGAAATGCTGTCATGACAAAGCAGGGAATTTGGAACTAATAATTCTGACCTATCACCCTCAATGGCAGGTGTTCTTGTTGGTGAGGAAAAGATTTAATGGCATAGCAATATTTGCTCCATTGTTATTTCTTTATTTAAGCCGTTATGCTTTATTTCTAAAGCCTGAATGTGTGTACTCAGGATGGCCGCAATGTTCTCTGTGCTCCTGGTACTGAGCATATAATTTTAACATCACTATTTCTTCAGCTCTTCCTCATGCCTTGCCTAATCTTTTCTTTCCTGACATGTTTCTTAATTTCTATGTGTTCGTTTTTCTGGGTATATCTCATCTTACTAGTTTTTTTGCAAAGTTGGTGATGTAGGTATGGTAGTAGAAATTACAATATACAACCTTAATGTTAAAGGTCATATGAAAAATGTTATTGAGTTAATCTGAAATTTTAATGAAGTAAAAGTAATGAAGGAAGTAACTGATAAAAAAAAAAGGAAGAATCAAGTGAAATGAGGACAAAGAAATACTTTGAAATCTGAGATGCTTAAAAACCTTCTGATTCCTAATAATTTATGTTTTAAACTATTTAACAATACTTATGTTTGTCAAAATTAAGCTAGTTTAATAGGCCTATTTTGTTGGAGAGAAGATGGAAAGGAAGGGAAGTCATGAAAATGTTACACATTTGGTGAGGATGCAAAAGGTAGCAGAAGGCAAGGAAGAATAGACAGGTTTGTTGAGAGTATCATCTAAAAATATTCACTGATGTGGAGACAATTATCCTACTATGACTAAAAGGGTGGAATGACTGATTTTATTACAGTATAGTGTATTTTTTTGGCTGTGCAATTGTGTGTAGTCTGGCCAACTAGTGACCGATGTGTAGGAAACGTATCTGTGTCCATTTATTCAAAGGTGTAAAGATGAGTTATTCATGATGGCCCAATGGGATATAACTAGGAATAATCGGCTGGAAATCATTAAGGAAAGAAAAATGCATGCTGTGTCTACCAGCAAAAACGACCTAAGGACATTCTTCATGCACTGTGGAATAATTTTCCTAAGGAGATGGTTAAAGCCAAGTATCTCGACATGCTTTAAACTGTACTGGGCAAAGCGCTAGGAA
>NW_009925213.1:68714-90080 GCF_000696875.1 Nestor notabilis | reverse complement strand
TCTAGGAACTGTTCTCTAGGGAAAAATCTTTAACTGGCAGGAGGATGGCTACATGATCTAATAGGTCTTTTCCATCTCTAATGTCTACAATTCTGTTGTGTTCTCACACATGGTGTTCAAAAACAGTTAAAGGAACGCTGTCCAGATGGAAGTTAAAAATCCCTGTGGCACTCTTTGAAAAAGAGTAAGGGATAACTGCAGAATTAGAGCCAACATTCCTTTTCTCAGTAAAACTGGTTCTAATATCCACGGCTGTATGTGAGCTCTTACCGCATTCCTAATAGCTGCTCTGTTTGCTTGTGGTTACTTTAATGCTAGTATCTGGCTCATCCTGTCAAGTGTTCTGTGATACACAGATTAGGAAAGATCTTCACATTTCAGCCTATCCTAAGTCCTAGGGAATAAAAATTCATTTAATTTCATCTTTTAGATTTTGATTGCTTCTTCTAGAGAACTTTCAAAGTTAAGGAATTGCAGGTGGTGGTTGGAAATGTTTCTGGAATGCAGTGATGACTTTGAAGCTTTCTACAAAGTTTGATTTAGTTTTACATGTTTGTAACCTTCTTTTTCTCTCTTTTTGCTCTTTAAACAGAGCCTCTTGTTCAAAGCATATATTTTTCATTTACTCAAAATATCTAGCATGACTCCTGCGCTTGGGACAGCGGGGATGATGAGCACCAGACCTTAATAACCCCTTGATTTCTTCTGAGTCCTCATACTGTACTATGCTGAATGTGGATGGCACACGTGTCAGCAGCAAGCCCAACATCACACACAACAGAGCATGAAGTACAGACTAGAAGGTGCAGCACAGAATAGAACTGAAAGAACACTGTGCTGGCACAGCAAGCCTTCAGTATGAGGACAGTCCCCACCAGCTACAAGCATTGGAGGTGCCACTGGAGAAAGTGGAACTTATTCTGAAGTTATACTTGCAATTCAGTGTTGTCTTAAACAGACTTTTTCAGTCTGTGGGTGCAACTCCTGTTGTTTGAAAAGAAGAAGAATAATCCGGAGAAACCTGACTTACTGTCTTAGTTTTGGCTGGGATGGAGTTAATTTTCTTCCTAGTAGCTGCTTCAGTGCTGTGGGTTTTGGATTTAGTCTGAGAATAATGCTGATAACACACCAATGTTTCAGTTGTTACTAAGTAACGCTTACCCTGGTCAAGGACTTTTCAGTTTCCCATGCTTTGCCAACAAGGAGGTGCATAGGAAGCCAGGAGGGAGCAGAAACAGGACACTTGACCCAAACTAGCCAAAGGGATATTCCATACCATAGAACATCATGCTCGGTATATAAAATGTGGGGAGCTGGCCAGGAGGGGTCGATCGCAACTTAGGGATGGGCATTGGTCAGCTGGTGGTGAGCAGTTGTGTTGTGCATCACTTGTCTTTCTTGGGGTTTATTTCTCTCTCTCTTTTTGTTGTCTCCCCTTTCATGACTATTACTGCTATTATTCTATTTCAGTTAGTAAACTGTTCTTATCTAAATCCACAGATTTTACTCTTTTTTCCAGTTCTCGTCCCCATCCCACCAGGTGGAAGTGATGCTGTGAGTGAGTGGCTATGTTGTACTTAGTTGCTGGCTGGGGTTAAACCACAATACTTTCTTAGATGGATTGGGCCACTGAAGACTTAGAATTACATGTTTTATTTTGTCTCTGTTCTGGTTTCAGCTGGGATAATGTTAATTTTCTTCCTAGTACTTCCTAGTACTCCCTATCTCAGCTGAGACCAAGACGATCTCTTAATCATCAGGGGAGATTTGCAGATCTTAGACTAAACATGAGGAGAAACATTAACATCATAAGTAAAACAAACCCAAACCAACCAAAACCTAAAAACCACAACAGATGGGGGAAACTACTTTGCAGTCAGGGACAACTGACCTTACCTTTGAAAGTAAATTGTTTGTTGATCCCCTAAATGGCTAAATCCAGGATCAGTAGGAATGAATACTGATCTTCTATAGACTCCTATCTGGATGATGCTAGTATTCTGGGTTACTTATGTTTTCTTTTTAAAGTCATGGTGATGAGTTGGGCAGCAATGGGATTTAGGTGTGACGACATTATCTGACAATCCAGAGCCATTTTAAGTCACTGGTTCATTGCAGAAAGTTCTCTTATAGTGGAGGACATCTTTATGTTTTGACAAGTTTCTTAAGTTGTGCTAATAAAAAAGGGGAGAATGTTCTATCAGAAGCAATCTCTCTGCGGTTTAAACAAATACCTGAAAATTATTCCATATTTATAGTGCTTACTGTAGTATTGCTTGTTGTGAAACAATTCAATAGCTTGAGCTTTTGTCCTTGGCAGGACTGCTTGTAATTAATCCACAGAGAGCACATAGAAATATCAAGATTTCCTAATTCCTCCTCCTCCAACCACAGTTTGAAAAAACCGTATTATTTGTATGATTAAATAAAAGCATAGAGAAAACAGTATTGCCTTTTACAGTCGATAAACATTTAATATTCATCTGTGAGCATACAATATATGTAAACTTTCACCTTTCAGTTTTAGTGGTGTTGGCTCACCACTTTGATCTACTGAAATGCAGAGGAGAGAGTCACATAGTTCCAGAGCTGAAGAAAGAGTTTGTAACTACAGTTCTTTCATGCCAAGCACAACATAGGACCTGAAGTGAAAACAGAATTACTTACTGCGCTGTAGTTGACCTACAACTTTAAACCTTAAAACTTAGTTATCCTTTTCATTGCTGTAGTTTCACTGGGACAAAGTGTGTAGAATTTCCTAGACCTTAGACAGCTTCAATCTGTGTGTATTCATAGGAGGAGTTAAAGGGTGGCTTGACAGGAACACAGTAAGGCATGGCAATATACCCTAATGCTGACCCTTCAGTTTCTGTTCCTGGTTCTGTAAGCAGTTGTATTTTAATTATTCTGTATTGTGAAAGAATGTTAAATTTATCTGCAGTAAAATGGGGGGTGGAAGGGAAGAAGGTGAAGTGTGAAATACTGTGTAACACTTTATTAAAACTTTTACCTATTTTAAATAAATCCACATAATGATTTTCTAGTATCCCTTTATGTTGTTTAACTGTTAGTAAATAAGAGGGATTTTTGAAGTGTACTTTAGGTCATTGTCAAAAGTACTAATCTGACAGGTAATTATTATCCATTTGCTTTATTTGATATGAGTTGCTACAAACTGTAAGATCCTAGTTACTCAGTAACTACATCACTTAACCATATGCAGTCAAAAAAACCTGTATTTTGCTGTCATTTTGTTTTCGATCTGTGTTTCCTCCGCTTTCTGAAATTGTGTGGTGGGAATGCATGGTTCATGGCTCTTAGTATATTTGCCAGTGTGGGAGTACAGAGAAAGTTGCATTGACTTTTAGCTCTGGCTGAGGAGCATACTACTTGCCTTTCATTTGTGTTAGATTTCTTGGTTTTGCTTAAAGCCATGACTTTTCAGAAATCAATATATAAGCAACTTGTAGATCTGTACACATATATGACTATATATAGTTAACTTGTCAATCTCAGTTGATTTCTGATGTCGAACATTTTCCTGATTAAAGTATTTCCCAGAATTGCTACAATTGCCAGAAGTAAAAAGCAGTACTTGGGAACAGCTAAATGTGGTGGTTTTTTATTTTTGCCTTGAATAAGGCATTTTTTATTGAACATGATGGAAGAATAGAGATTTCCTCCCTCTTCTAAAAGTTGGAAGGCAGTCGGGAAAAGGAATTTTCAGTAGTGTAATCAGCATGTGAAACATTGTGATAGAGCTCTAGTCAGAGTAAACAAGGAGCATGTGTAACTTCCTATTTCTGCAGATACTCATCTTAGAATTTATATTAGTGGGGAGTTGGGGGTGATGCTGTGGCAGTGGGAAGGTTTCATAGCAGAAGTGTTAAATGAAAAGCTGATGGGAATTTGGCAAGCAGGAGAGTTTCCTGAGATGGAGCATCCTCTCTTAGCAGCCTTGGCCTGAATCCTGGATGCCTCTTAGGGCTCCCACCCTGTCCAAGATGGAAGTTCCTGCAGAGAGCACTAATAGCATCCCTTATGGCCTCAACATATCATGCTATGGCGTGGGGCTTGACTGCTGTGAAACAATACAATAAATGCCTCCCACGGCCAAAATTATTATGCCTGATCACCTAAATGCAGAATTCCTGTGCTAGGACAAACTAGACAGAGGAAGGCATTTCTATTTGTGGTGCAGTGACTGCACACCTAATAAAGAAGGTGATTAATCTGTTACTATTTGGTCACTGGCACTTTTTCCCACTGTATAATCTGCGTAGCAATTCTTAACACTAAATAGGTGCATGTAGTCACATTTAGTATGTTGTTTTCCTTAGCAGACAATTATACCAATCTTGAATGAAGCATTTTTTGGTAACTGGGTTAAAGGATTCTTAGAAGATTGAAACAGTAGGCAGCAAAGCTTGTTAAGGAGTTTTTATTTTACAAGCCCTCAAGAATTCAGAATATGGCTTGCTTACTACTTAAAAAAGTCCAAACGTCCCTTAAAGGCTCCATTTCAGAGCCAGCATCAAGTCTATGCTGTACTTGTCTGAAAATCCAAACATGCACTCTTGGCCGTTACTGTTTACTGAATCAGAACCCTACTGTTTCCACTTGCACTGTATCTAATTTATCCTAAGTGACCACAAAAACTAAAATTATTTATACGTTGGCACCTAACAGCTCCACCATAGTTAAAGGTCTGTTGGCATTTCCATTATAAACCTTCCCTTTGAGAGGTTTATAACTTAGTGGTTTTACTTTTGCTTCAGGCTCAAATGTGCCATTTTCCTCCAATTCTTTTACAGAATTTCATTTAAATCAGTTTGGCCATTATTTATTTTAGAGTGTGTATGTTGGGGAATGGAAGGAAACACACTATTTAATTTTGGTTTCAGAACCTTTTTGGTCAGACTATATAATTAAAGAAAAATGGTGCTCTTTATTTTATTTTGTAGGTACTTAACCCTTCTTTGCATGTGTCCAAGTTACTAAACCCATGCTTTTTGAGGTTGCTTCCAGTGTTCATGTGCCATACATCCACTCCCACCCACCCACCTGTCTTGCCTGCCCCTACCCAATGACATGCTTTGCGGAAGCATCCTCTGGCTTCTGGTAGTGAAAGGTTTTGGGGGAGTGGATGCAGTAGCATACAGCAAATGTCCTGTTGAGAGGCCTCAAGCCAACCAGCCCAACTGAGGAAACAGATGGAGCTTAATTGGAAAAAGACAGGCCAAATGCAGTTGTCAGTCAAATGTAACCCTATGTGGTTAAGAGTGGCATTTCCTATGGCTCTGCCATTTCTTGTGGGATGTGTGTGAATTACTGCTTGGGTGCAGTAATCCTCCGAGTCTAAAAGTGGAGTGAGTTGCTGGTTTCCCTTGCTCCCAAATGCTGAACCACAGAGGAATTTCAACACTTTTTAAAGTAATAAATTCTTGCCATAGTACTGTATTATGATGCTAATAAAGTTCTTGCCACATAAATAATACCTATCTATAATGTTTTGATACTAATCATAGTAACACAGTACCAGTGTTCTTTTACATCGTGGTTTAAGAATACAAAGAAGGGAAATTGTGTACAGAGAGGTTGAAGCTTTTACTAGACCAAACGATACAGCTGAAAATAGAAGACAAGATTCTGAGTCAGTTCTTTCATCACATTGTGCAATAAGTTGGAAAGTACAATAGTGCTTTTTTTTTTTTTCCCCATTTGCTATTGAATTACTCACAAGAAAAAGCTACTCAATGGAAAAAAAAAGTGGGGAGAGGATATGTGGTTTGACAGCTTCTTGTGTACTCATTCATCATTGTGGGGTCTTCTTTTTTCAGGTAGCTCATGCAGGTTACTCATTGGACAAATAAGTAATGAAACTGCTTTGTTGTATTTCGTCTTCTGTTTTATTAACAAGAGGGAAAAGGGAAGCACAAGTTGTAATTAATTATGGCAGCAGATACCAACAGCTCATTGAACCGTAGGGCATTAGATCCCACTGAAGTATTTGAGTCTTTTCCATCTTGCTTTTTTTCCTCCTAATTCCAGATGTTAATGAATTCATAGGTCAAGCATTCTAAATCTTGAATGTTTTAAATTTTATTAATTTATTTTTAGTTTGTTGGCATTAACATTTCAAAGCACTGAAGGCTCAAACTTCAGTATGTATTCAGACTCACTATTTTCAGCTTTGGACTCTGGAAACAGAAGCTAACAGAAACAGCAAATATCACAAGACACATGATTAGCTCATCACTATCAGAACTTCCATTTTAATTACATTTTCACTGGTGTCCTTTTATTGCTAAGAATCAAGAAATTTAAACTGTATGCAGTCATGGGAAAGAAAATCATTAGAAGTACTTTAATAAAGCACACCTGTAAATCTCAAATTCAACATGCAATACTTAAGAATCTAGTGAAGTCCGTCCATTTCAGTGGGAATTTAGTGCAAATTGAAGAGCTGAGTCCTCAGTGTCTGTTCAGTGTCTGTGGGGTAATCTGTCTGTCTTGCACTTCTGAGTTGCTATCTTTGAAATTCAAGGATTTCAAAGCACTACCTAGAGCTGACATCCTGGGCATGATTTGGCTGGAGTTTTCATGCAGCTGTAAGCTAATAGTTTTAATTATTTGGAAATATCCTTCATCACGAACTAAACATAGAGGATTTATTATTTGGTGTCAACTAAGATCAAGCATTTATTGTTTGCTATTTTCAGCATCTAACCTCACTGATACATTATTTAAACCCTGTTGAAAGAAAACATAGCACAATGACTTACACTCCTTTCTGCCTTTCTTGGAAATAGAATGATACTGGGTTAAAATATTTTGTGGTTATTTTCAAAGCAGCATCTCCTGCAAATACGACCTTGAAGTAGAACTGTGTATTTAGGCTTCAGGAATTGTTATGTTTCATTACTACTCTATGTCTCTTCAGCACAACAAACACTGACTCAGTTTAAATGCTGTCCCTCTCTTCCTAACTCTCTAATTGAAGCAGAGATAATGTCCATCCTCTCTAGCTAGTATTGCTGTTTCTTGTGAGGTTTCAGCTGGGTATAAGCATTCTTGAATCTCTGTCACTTTATTTTATAACAGCTTGAGTATCCTCTACACTGGCTGATGAAATAAAACACATTTTCTAAATTCCAGTTGTTGCCCTGGATGTCCAGTGACAAAATATGTGGGGAAAAAGAACTGGAGAAGGTTTGTTAGCTGAAATGTTCTTGTCTGTAAGTACCTCGTGTAGACTGCAGTTGCAAAGGAGTGTTTCTTTTATTGGTGCATGGCTTTAGTGTAGAGTTTTAACTGTTCCTAATGCTCATGTAGGTTGCTGAAACCACTGAAGTTTGTATGCATCTTTGCCAAGTGTTATTAGAATACGTACCAACAGCTCTTGCTAGGACATTACTTACCTGCTGTTGGTCACCTGCATGTGTTGCTTCAGCTGGATCTGAACTTCCCACACTGAGGATGTGGTTTTGGAGGGCAGTACAATTTGGATAACTTAGAACTCTAGAGATAATCTGTGCAGACAATCAGTACTTTGCCTCCCCCATCAGATAGTTCTGATGAAAGCCAAAAATTTAGTTGTCACTGTGAATAAGTGCTCACTATGATGAGATAGAACTCCACAATTTTTATGTATTTAAATAAAGTCCTGTTTATAAGTGTTGCACATAGGCTCTCAACATTTTTCTTTTCCTTAAAAAACAAACAAAAGCAAACAAACTAAAACCAGCCACAAACATGTAAACGTGCTCCAAAAAAAAACTAACCCAGTCCCTGATTTTATTTTTTTTTTGTGTTAGTTTTCATGTATTTGTGGAAATTTCTGTAATTTTTCCCCAGTAGTTAGAAATAGTCAATATTGGCTCACACTTTCCTGTGTTTTAGTGTATATATTACATGCAGGTGCTCCTGTTAACTGAAATGTGAGATAATTTCCTGTGGCTTAAATCTAAACTTACAGGAAAGACATGAGATAAATCTGATGTATTTAATTGATGATAGTGGGAATGGTATCAACAAATACAAATAACTGCTGTCCCTTCTAAAATATAGGGGATTATAAGAAAGTTACTTATGTTATATTGCAATACAGTAAAATCATATAACTTTATATGTATTAGTTATTAACAATTAATATTTAAATGTTTCATTTTTTCCTTCCTCTCTACATTGACTTCATGTACAGCTCAGTCAGCAGCAATTTCTTAGTGTGAGTTTCTTAATGAGTAGAGATGCTGCACAGTTAGTTTGATGGACTTTTTTCTTGCTTTCCCTAGTACTGTCGTGTATTTAGACCTTTTATTCATGTAGAAAAATAAATAAGGATATAATCGCAGTTCTCCGCTCAATGCTAAGCCACATGTTTGGCATACAACTGTCATAAGGGTTTCTTTTCTTTGCTTTCGAATGACCTTAAGTTGACCTAAAATAACTAGTTTCTGCAGGGATTGCAATGGCTCAGGCTCATAAAGGTTCTTGTCTGTCACTTGGTGATTGGTTCATGTGTGTGTGTTTTACATGACATCATAGTGTCTGTACTATCAGTTGCTAACAAAGACAGAAAACCTAGTTCCAGATATTTTAATGCAACCTGCATTAAATTGCTTCCATATACTCAGTGGAGCAGCAGAGACATCTAGACACCATGGTTTTCTTTTTAAATAATATGTACTGGAATTATAGTAGGTTTAAGATATCTGTCTGTTTCATTAGAAATCCATCTAAAATACTAATCATAATTCATGTTCCCTCATTCTTTCCACATTTAGGGGTGTTACCTGGGTTTGGAATAGCCAGCTGTCTCAAACACTATCCGCATTTTTAAAGGAATAAGAAGTCTTGGCAGACACTGGAACAATTAATTGGCTTTTTCAGCCAAGTCAGGTTAGGAAAGTATTTTGTGGGGAGGGGGTAGGGTGGGAGGGGAATACAACCTCCTGGTTTCAAGTTTGAGTTCTGTTAACCCTTTAGGAATGGTTGTCGGACTTTGCTACACACAGTTCTCCATCTCTGACATTCATGAAATTTATTTCTTAAGTGAAAAGATTCTGAACTATTAATATACAGGAAAAACATGTTTTATTAGGGGGAGATGCCTGGGATGAGGTGACAAGTACTGAATTTGAATCATGATGGATTTAAAAATTTCTGAGGTGAAACAAGCATTAGAATCTGTGTTAAAGAACTCAAACTTCCTCCTAGTATATATTTTTAGAACAGAAGGAGGAAGGTGGCATCTGAGGCACAGGATGATGCTATATTCCCATTGAGTTAAATAAAATACTTCCATGCTGGACTTGCTTACCACATGCAACACCTCTGCTTAATCATGGATGCTTAGTTAATATTTAATTTCCAGCTCCATAGCTTTGCTTATTTTCATTCTAAACCAGAAAAAGTACTAAACACCAAATTTTAATTAAATGTATGTCCTTGCATTCCTGAAATGTTTAGTTTGAAGTCCTGGAATTGTTACTCAGTCTGCTTTTTCACAATTCTGTGTACATTTTAGTGCTAACGAATCGATTTATGGCAAAGAATTTTCAACTCAGTTGCTTTTAACAGTTGGCTGCTCTTGTTTCAAAGACTGTTTGTTTGCTTGTTTGTTTGTTTCAATTGTCCTTTATGGAGTAAACTGCTAGTAGTTTAGACTGGAAACTGTAAAGTTAAACTTTTTGGAATCGTTACTGACCCAAGTGGGAATATAAACCATATTGAACAAAATTTATTTAGCCTATTAAAAAGTCAGCCTAAAACTACATTTAATTAGTTTACACTATTACATCACTTCTAGTGGGGAGTAGAACTTAGGCAGAGTAAAAGGAGCTCTATCAGGTGAGCTGACTGTGGCCCATATGGGGCTTTGAGATAATGATGAGTTTAAATTTCCTCTTAGAGCTAAGTGAGAATAAAACTCGAGGCAATAAATACTCTTGGCCAAAGCCATTAAATGAAAAAGCTGGGAATTCTCCAGCTCTTGACTTAAATTGTTTGTTTATCAGCTGGCGCCTAGTCTGGAGTCAAGAGCTGGAGATTTCTATCTGTGACAGAACTTTGAAACTCTTGCAGGACACTTTCATTTTAACTTAAGGTAACTTGAGTTTATAGCTTTGGCTTTAAAGATTACTAATGATTTACTCATTTCCTTACCATTTAACCAGAGAGGACTTTTTCCCAGGAAGGGATCTGTGTTTATTTAGGGCCTTTGTCTGCGGAGGGATTAAAAGGCAGCCCACCAGCATTGTGAACTTGATGGTAATAAAAGGTCACCAACACACACCATAAAAACGTTCTTACTATGGAATTAATTATACAGTGTAATTTTACAAAGCATTTCAGTAACCTTCCTTTTAGACTTCTGCTGTATTTGATTTTTCTTCAAATGGGGGAAATTCAACTTTTGGCATTAATTGTGTGAATTAGACTCTGTGTGTATGTGTGCAACTGTTTACAGTATAATATACTCATTGGCAAGTTCAACTCAAAATTGAAAACAATTGTAAAATTCCAGCTGAAGTCAGATCTAGACATGTGAACTTTAAGACTTAAAATACTGCACACGGGAAGCAACAGAATGAAAAAAGACTTGTTAGCTAAGAAATGCAAATGGTTAACTTAAACATTGTTGCCATGTTTGGTATTTCTATAGAATATCACATATTTTCCAAGCCATTAAACACTGCTCAAACAGAATCCTCTTATTTTTTCTAAGCCACCAGGTGGCATTGCAGCCCAGCCTGCTCAAAATAGGCAATTGATAATTTGTAAAGATTATTGCAGAAGACGTTTCTCCCCTCCACCCCATTCATTTTCTTTTACTTCTAGGGCTTAGCTTAGAATATCTGATAATGATGCTTAATATTCCTTAAAGCAAAGTGGTTTCATTCTAGATTTTGTTCACAGAGGTGAAAAGTGTTAAAATTGCTGTACCAGGGTATTGGCAAAACTCTTTTTGGCTTCATTAAAGTGATAGCAACAGAATTATGTTCCTGTTTAACTTGGCAAATGAGCTTAGATTCACTGGCAGTGAATTTCATGACAATTTCTTAAAAGCTGTGGAGTGAACAGGCATAGAAGAACACGAAGAATAATCCGCGTGATTTTCTGTTCAAAGTGCAAAGATATCTTGCTATATTCAGAAGATGAAAAAGTACAATTACAAAGTTGTGTTTTTTTCTCTTTTGCCTTAGAAGGATATATATCCTCTATTTTCAATTAGCATTTAATTATACCCTACATACTCTTTTATAAATGGGCAACAGAGATCACATACCCGTGAAAAATAACTAGAAACCAATTTCACCAATTAACTGAAACCTTTCACCAATTAGCTGAAATATTAAATAGCTCATAATGTTTCATGTAGCCTTTTCAACAAATCTAATACAATCACATAGTCAAAAACATTGTAAATCTGTAGTTTGACTAAGGGGGATTCTTTTTCCCCAGTTTTATATTTTTTGAATGTGTGCTTTTATTCTTTCTCCTGAAACGGATGAATTTAAAGTGTTACTGCAGTGATTTATCTGCAGTTTTACTAAATGCCACTCCTCTTGTGCTGTTGCCTTTTTTCTTAGGCCATTAAATAAGCATAACCCATTTTAAGAAATACATATGTTTTCAAAGTAAATGTCTCTGACCTCCCACCTTGTTGAAGTCCAAACAAACATGTTTTGCTGCAGTCTGAGTATCTGAGATGCAGCATAGCTGAGACACCAAAAATTCAGATACTAAGGGAATAAGAAAAACCCCATGTGATAATTTAGATAATGCTTTCAGCAAATCATACTTCAGCATTGATTTCTTCACCAAGGAAAGTAGTACCTAAGATTAAGTAATTGAGGCTTTTGACCCTGGATATTAAACTTTTAAACTTGATACAACAGTCTGCCTCTAAGCTTTGTTGTATACTGATATTGCTACTTACTTAACATCAAAAAGCTGTGGTAGTTTGCCTTTATAGATTGCGCCTGTGTTCTGGAATTGCCTCCTGCTGTCCTTGAACTGTTTCTTAGTTTAATGTGTTAGATTTTCTCATCAAAGCTTTTAAGCACGATGTTTAGTTAACACTTGTTCTATCAAATCTGATACAGTAGACTGGTTTGGAGTAAAACTGTTCTTTTCATTAACAAACACAATAGCCTGACAGGCCTCTTTCCCAGCACATCATGGGGTTTTTGTGTAATGATATGCACATGCAGATTTTACATTGCATGTAATCTTTATGTTTGCCCAGTTTGCAGTCATTGCTCTAGGACTAGAGTAAATGACTGTTCTTTGCCAAGATTCCAAAAGTAAACTGGCCTCATTAAAAATAATGGTTGCTGAGGAAGGAATCTCTGTAAGTTGAAGCAGTTTGCTTACAGACCTGTTTAACCATAACACGATTTTGATTCCCTGTCTGCTGGTTCAGTTCAGTGTGACACCACTGCTGCTGAGAGCTGCTTGGGATTCACAGCACAGAGGTGAAAAACAAGAATGTCTTGTTTTTTAAGATAAAGGGGGAAAAAATAGAATAATAGTATCCATTTGAGATCCAATGCATTATTTGAGCTAGATAGATAAAAATTGGGGAGTGGGGAAAGAAAGGAGGAGAACAGAGTAATAAAATGTCTTTTAATGACTTCAGAAAACAGAATTCTTTTTGATTTTCCATTTGATATAATACGTGTATGTGTACATATTGTGTCAAAACCATGGCAATGCTGTGGATTGCTTTGCCCATTTTTGAAGTAGTTTGAGAAACGTATTTTTTTAAATAAAAAATTCAATAAAAGCGTATAATGGGAATGTTTAATTACTATAATGAGTTACAGCTACAGTCATTTTAGAGTGGCTGGATTTTATAATATTTGTGTACTTACTGCTTTAAACTTTACAAGAGTTATTTCCTACATAGACACTTCTAATTTTTTTTTTCATCCTTCTGTTTGTAAATGTTTTGGCTTGCATCAGTGAAAATGGAAATGCTTAAATATGCAGCATGTGGTCTTCAGAAAATTTGAAAAATGTTTGGCTACTTTATTGTCAAAAGTTGGAGTTGTGTAAGATACATCTACACGTGCACAAAGGATGTGGCTATGCATATGATTTTTTGCAGTTGATGTTCCTAATAATATTTTGTTTTAACCCTACATGAAATTCCAAAAAGTACAGAAAGCCCTTTTCTTAAGGGGGAAAAAAAGCCTGCATATTCCCAAAGTCTCTCAGATCTGTAGCAGAAGTACTGCAATACCACTGCTAAAATAAAACAAAATCCAATTTTTTGTTTTATTTTTTTTAACAATACACTTGTTAGTGGCAAAGTAAAGATACCACACTGATGAGAACATATAAAACTCGTAACCTCTGGTTTATACTCCAGGTCATACCTGCTTGGAAGTAAATGTAGAGGAAGAAATTAAAGCTACTTCTGTAGAAAAACCCTCAAACTTTTAAAATAGATGCCCAGGACAATTGTTTTCACCATTTGCTGGGATTAGAGAATTATCATTTCATAAATTGGGTGTAAAACAGATAAGTAAAGAGATTATAAGGTAAGACCCTTAGAAGCCCCAGTAAGTTTTGGAACTGAAATCTGCAGAATCTGCTTTATAAGCAGAATTCACAGCTGTTGTTGGATAATGGAGCAGGACTCAGAACAGTTTGGAATAGTGTCTTTAAGAAGTGTAGTAACTTTTCAAAGGTCAGTCCTGTTACTCATAGTTACACTTTCCTGTACCTTTGCTCAGGGCTGTGCCTGACTGGATTGCAGAACTTCTTGTTCCCAGGACACCAAGTAACTATTAAGAAAAGCTATTCTGTGGGAGAAGTGGGGTGTAGGCTGGAGTGTTTGTGAAACAAGTGTTGAACAGTGAGGGAAACACGGCTATTGGAGTAAAGACTATTCTAGAGCAACAGGAATATAAAATCCTAATTCTTTTATGGTCTTCATGTGACCCACTTCATTTGATGATAAAGAGGGAAGAGAGGGTGTCAAGCAACATCTTTTAAGTGTGTGGTTGTCTGTTTGAAATTATCACTCTGTTGAAAAAATTCAAAAAAATACTCATTAATGCAACAGGCACTAAGAAAGGGGGTTCATCTCATGGAGAAATAATACATATCCTGGAAAAGCATTTCTGTCCTTTCCTGGTTTGTGAACAACATGCCTGATATAAATACTTACAGGTTTTTTTTGTATTCTTAAAAATAAAACACCTGTTAAGTAAGGTGACCAGCAGTAAGTTCAGAATATTGAAATTTTAAGTACATCATTGCTTATTCCTAATTTGACTTTTTAAAATTACTTCAGAAATAATGTTTTAAGCAAGTAATAAACTGTTTAAAGTTCTCACCTATGGACTATATACTTTTTTAGGTGCTAGTAGATAGGACATATTAAATAGTGTGGGTGTGCATATTTATATCCATGTTCTTTTCTCTTAACTTACAGTGCCCTACCTTACATATCAGAAATTACCCAATAAAATAAATAACCAAAAGTGTAAAATTTCCTTACAACAACAAGAACCTAAAATAACCATTTTATAATGCCAATGAGGTAGCTGACTATGTGTGTTATGGGGTAATAAGATATTCTCTGATGTGTTTACTGCATTAGACTTCCACGCAAACATGTATTGAAGCCATAAAATGACAGTTAATTGTAGTAGCATACACCTTACCTTCTTGTGAATTATTTCTGTTGCATCAATGATTATCGAGTTAAATAATTTTTGTTGCAACTATAAAAATTTTATGGAAAGGAGAATTGATAGATTTTCAGTTTGTCAGTAACTTAAGTATGTTGTAATCTCAGATTTTTTATCTCTGTAAATGTAATGGTTAAAAGTTGCAACACTGCAGTGCCTCACAATATTGAGATAACTTTGAAATTATTTACATATAAATAACATTTATTACATATAATGTATAGTGTTATAGGAAACTCAGATTAATGTGATTAGACAGTGGAAAAAATATTTGTATCCATTTTTTTGAAAACTGATATTCTCTGTCAGTTCCAAACTGTGTTGAATGAGGGTGTTTGTGTTCTAAACATAGTATCAAGACTTTGCCTTCTTTAATAGTGTCAAGTTTTATAATATTTTATATAAAAATCTCTTACCTTTTAATTTAAAAAAGTTTTAGATTTTTATCCATACTGATAGAGTGTAGGAAAATTGTTAACATTTGGATGGTTTTGAAGAAAAATTAACCAGCATAGTGCAAGTTGTATCTGTTATATTAAACTACACTTTGTCATAGATTTAGATTTGATTATTTAATACTTAACAATCTTCCTCACATTTTCCAAGGCTGACTCACATAACTATAGAATGTATCTCTGCTCCTCTATTAACTTTATTTTTCAAGTGACACACTTGTGTCTTATATTATGGAAGTAACCTGTATCCTTTGAAGACCATTAGGGTAACAGTAAGAGTAATCAACAGTGAGAGTACCAAACAGTGAAAGTAACCAGTATTTTATCCAGGGTCTGCACAGGAAGCAAATAGAAGATAGCGATTGAGAGCTGTAGATACTGAATGACAGTGAACTACTGAGCAATGTGCTTTCCTTCTACTGAAAGGCCAGTTTGAATGACTAAGGGCATGAATGTCTATGGTGAAAGAAAGTGAGGATGGAAAGGTATGTGCTTCACAGTAAAAATAGACTGGCAAGTAAGGTGTTGGAGACAGTGTTGGAGTATGAATGTTCTTTTAAGGCAGGAAGTGAAAAAACAAAGACAAATAAGACTGTCCTGTAAGTCTTTGCATAGCCTAACATTTTCTCCTAAAATTTCTTGGGGAGCAGGAGGTGCTTGACTTTTTTGGGGAAAATTTTTTCTAAAAGTGAAAGTAGCAAGCTGAAGATGTTGCTTTGCTTCATCTGTTTCCTTCATGTAGACTCTGAAGCATGCAGCTGTAGATGGGTGGGCTCTGAAGAAGAGTATCTAAGTAGAAAATGCTGTAATGAGTATTGGGGGAGAGTGTGACACTACTGGACTGTGGACTGCCCAAGAAAAAGGTGAAGTGTCATCTGTGTACAGATCCAGAGTTACTAAGGGGAACTGGGAAGAGGTCACAGGGAAGAGAGAGGTGCTGGCTTTGAGAATTCTGTACTGATTAACTCAAATTGCCAAGGGTTTATGTCTCTCTCCAAATGAAGAATGGGATGCTTTTACATCTTGTTTCTGTGGGAGGAGTTTGTCTGAATGAGTATATTATACCATAAAGGAATAGCTTTGTAAATGTTAAGCTGGCAGTGTTCAAGGACAGGCTGGACGCGACTTTGAGCAGCCTGGTATAGGGAAAGGTGTCCCTGCCCATGCCAGGGGGGTTGGAACTAGATGAGCTTTAAGGTCCCCTCCAACCCAAACCATTCTATGACTATATGATTCTTGCTTTGGCTAATAGAAAAACTAAAGACCTATTGGATGAAGAATATGATTTCCTCAAAGGCACATACAACCTGAGAAAGCATTGCAAAACTACAAAATTCAGAAAGTAATATTGGGTTGGCACATCCTAGACTACTTCCTGCATGTCAGGGTTGTTGTGAAATCTTGTCTATTTAAAGGGGATGTATTCTATCACTCATTGAGAAGGAAGTATCGGCGTACTGTCCTGTCCTGCTGTCTCATTTTCAGAGGAGTTCTAATTTATAGGGACTTTTGGAGATCATCTAGTCCAGCCTCCCTCTTGAAGCAAGACTGTTGCAAAGGTTGGATGAGGTAGACTGTGGCTTTCTTCTGCCAAGTCTTGAAAACCTTCAAGGGTGGAAATTCCACCACCCTTGTCTGGTTAAACAGATTCATTGCTGAACTCCCCTCCCAGCAAAGAGGTTTTGTAGCCATTGTGCAGAGGTCAGATACAGATGCCAAAGTTATATGCCAAAATGCTAGGGAAAAGAAGCATATGGAAGAATTAAAACCCTTTGTAGGTATACTTTTCTAGTACTGATATTTTATGAGATGTGACAGATATGAAAATTCTATGACTTGTTTCATCAACACTGTACCTTAGACATTTTGTTGGAATCTTACACATAACAGTTCTGAGAGTCCCAGAATTGGTCTTAAAATATTAAACAGTGCCAGTAATCCAAAGATACATGTAGCTGGACTTAAGATTCTCATTATCTAAGTAGATTTGAAAATAGGCTTTGCATGTCAAGTTGTGTTTGGGATCCAGAATTCAGACAAGTTGATAGATGAATCTATAATTTATGTGAGCATGTGGTTTTCACTGCATGGATTCAGTTACAAATCTGGTGGCTTGTCTTTGCCTGGAGAGATAGTGACAAAGACAAAAGAAATTAAATAGGCAACACAGTTCTTTTTCTAACTTTGCAGCCTTCAATAAATTGTTGACATATTTAGTCAATCACCTCCTTGGATGCTTCTGTAAAAATGAAAAATGATTGTATGATTAGGACATTTATAGCAAACCCATGACAATATACTTGTTAAATGATCTTTTATTGTCTGATCATATGTAATTTTTTCTCAGAGGTGGGTCCTTTTATCACAGGGAAAAAAGCTTATATTCTTCTTCGATCAGTGTTTTTCTCTTGTGCTAACATTAATAAGTCTTGGGAATTCCTTAAGAGTAGAAGCCTAATAATTATCTCTTTGCTGTCAAAGAGCTAGTCTAGTTGATGCTTGGTTTTTGCGATGTCTAATGTCAAGGTTCTATACCAGTAATTAGTACCAACACTTCCCACATACTGGATTTATGGCACTGTGACCACATTTTTACATATGTTGAGGGATACTTCAGTAACCCTCTTAACATAAGGATGTTAAGAAATATGCTGTTATCTCTCCCTAGAAAGTTAGTTTGCTGTGTTTTTTGGTTTTTGCTGTCTGGCAGCAAGTGTAAGATTGTGTTATTCTGTAATGCTTTTTACCTAATTATGCATATTTTATAGAAGCATCCTTTCCATCATGCCAATGCAAAACAACTTCTGTTGAAGACCCTTTTAACTGGTAGAAGATATTAAGTGGTCAGAGAAAGTAAAAACACAGGAGGCCTACTTGAATGCAAGTTACTGATACTGAGTCTTTAACCTTACAGTATTCTAGGAATGAACGAACAAAGGAATAACTTTTTCCCAGGAACTGGAGCGTGAGTAGTCGGTGAAAGTGGGATAAAAATAATGTTCTCTAAAAATGCCCTGTGGGACCACTTCTAATAGGGTCTGAGAAATTAATTTCTGTTAATTTCTGACTGAACTAGAGTTAAGGGATTATAAGAACCTATTTTGAAAAATGCGTAGCAGAAACACTGTCCCCGGCACACATGCATGTGTTATCAGTCTTACCAGCAGTACCAATGTATTTTGCTACAGGTCGGATGGTCAAGCCCTTCTCTAACTATGAACAATACATCAGCTGTAAATGCTTACACCTAAATTTCAGTGTTACAGAACTCCTCTGTCCATTGCCATAATAATTGAGCTATTTCTGCTTTATTTTTAAAGCAGAAAATACAATAAATATCTTCATTTGAAGCTCACTTAGGTTTTAGGGGATTATTTTTATATGTATGTAGGAAAACCACACAATCAATTTTGGCTTGGAATGCGTTGTAGTTAGTGGGTGACTTCTTATTCTTTAATTTTTCTTTCCATAGGATTGAAATCCATAATCTTGGAGTAATTGCCATACAGTTTCCATAACTTGTATACATACAGCTACTGTTGGTAAATGAATGTGATAGATGGTATTTGTTGGAGGCTGTATTTATCAATGGAAGGAAATGTCTCTTGGATAGCTAGATCCATAATTAGGAACGTCACTAAAAAAGATCATAAAGATTGTGAAATCAGGTTAGGTTACTGAGGGACTAATACAATGCAGCAGTTATGGGAGAGGAACGGGCATGTTTGCTTACAGTGTTTTGTGCCACTGCATGATTTTTTAAGTGTGTTTGAGGGTTTCTGCATTGTGCTGTGTGGTGGGGATTTTTTCTGTGGCTGTACTGGACCTTGCTTGCTCTTTGTCACCACCTCACTTCTGTGACATGGGAATTGTATCCTGATTTGTATCTGCAGCGTGTTATTACAGTGTATCCAAAGGCCAGTAGACTGACAGACTTCTGGCTAGCCACACACTGTGTATGTATGTTCTGCTGCCAGAAATTTGACAGGATTTGGTAGCTCTGATCCTTTCCTTTACTTGTCTCCTCTACTGCCCTCATGCCATGGAATGTATATTCTTCAGCTCGTTTCTGTATTTTGATGACTATAATACTTCTTGTTAGTGGCATTTATTTTCAGTCATCTGTTTTTCATTTGAGCACTCATTCTGGTTTGCTTTCTTTTAACTTTGAAAAAGGTGGGAGATTGTCAAGAATAAATATAAAGAAAATGTAGTTCTGAGCTTCCCCTCACACATTCTTGGTGCTTCATCGTATGCTGTTTCATTGGCTTTCCTACAGATCATAAATACTGTTTGAGTGAGAGCTTTAGAGAATGACATTTAACATTATTTAAACGATCAGTGCCTTATTATTCACTGAAAAGACCAAGGAGTAGCAGTAGATAAGGATTAAACTCATGGGCCTTCTCCAACTCCAGAGTTAAAGTACAGATCATAGAGATGTTTTTTCATACCTTGTGATGAAAAGAGTTGATGTCTGTCTGGTTTGATGGCATCAGTACAAAATCAGTACAGGGAGATTATTTTCCACTTGTTCTCATGGGAAATAATCTCCTTGGGAGATCTGTAGGAAGGAGCCTATATGCCTCTTCAGCTTCATATAGTCAGTGCTATGCATACATATGGAGATTACTGTAGGAGTTCCCTGTAAAAAAACCTTTGCTTTAGGGGTTTGAAACTCTTGCTGAAGAAGTCTGCTTGGGTGAATGTTGTGACTTATTAGGGTGATGAATCTTAAGAAATATTTCAATTCATTCCTTCTGACATAGCCTCCAGTTCTAGTACCTGAGTTTTAGCAGCATTTCCAGCGTCCCTAGAGCACAAGCACCCTTTTTTATGTAACTCATACAATTTTACTGTAAGAGCTAAGGTGACTGTACCAAAGTTCACCTACTCCCTTCTCTGGTGGTTGGGGAGATGTTTATAGAAACACTCCCGTGGGTTGCATTTTTTGCAGTGGCTCTACCTTATCACCAAGACCGGTACTATCAACTTTGACTCATTAAACATGAGAGAAATTGATTTAGAATGCGGACAGATTTGGAATGTTGCTCTTGAGAACAGAGAGAAATAAGTAATTAATAAAATGTGCATTTCCATTTCCATCTCCGCCCTTGCTAGGATTACAGGAGAGCATTTTTCCTAAGGATTATTATCCTCTTGCACTTGCTGCAATTAATTAGAGTATCCAGTGTGGCTGGGCAGGGGACTGGCCAGAGCAGCTATTCTTTTGAATAGATCCCTCAGTTGACACAGCTAGAGCAGAGTCATAGATCAACATAAACAGGATGACAGAGTGACAGGACAAAAGGGAGGATATGGCTGCTCTAATAGAAGGGCTGGTATCAGACCACCATTGTCGTGGGCCTGTTGCAGTAGAGGTTTGGGGAAAATTGCAGGAGGCTGGCACATGGCTGGCTGCGTGGTACTACTATCCCAAACATATGACCCAGTCTGCGTGCTCAGCAGAACTTTTAAAGGAAGTGTATTAAGTAATGAGAAATTTAATAAAGTGCTTCCTACTTTGAAGCTAAGATGAGCCTTCTGTAGGGTTTAATTTTGCTTGGAAACTGATGCAGCAGGCTGTGCACCACAGCAGAGTAGAAGCAGCCAGAGTAGAAAAACTGCTTGTAACGTGACAAAGTCAATTGTGAAGACGCCATTCAAGGGGCCAGAGGAAGTTTTCTTTATCTAGAATGATTGAAAATTGTGACTAAAAAGTTTCTGTCTGTCATTCCATGAGATTACAGTCCCTGACCCATCATCCTTTTTTTTTCCCTACTGGGTTATCTTATCTGTGGTATAGCTATGGCTTTGATGGTTTAATTGTACGTGTCTCTTGACCTCTTTAATGATAGCCTTCTGTTGGCCTACTCTTACTTGCCTTGATCAGCTGACCATATGGCATCATGCTAACTTCCTCCAGTAAAGTGATTCAATGGACACTGCTTCTCCTATGCAAGGAAAACTTTCTATAGTATAAATCTCTCTTCTTCATCTCCCTGGGTGTTTTGTTTGTGGCTTGGGTCTCCTAGGTCTCATTGTGACTCTGCATTTTCCTCCTCTCAGTCTCCTATTGGCAGATCTGCTTCAAGCCATCTCTGTAGTTTGCCATCATCTTTTATTCCTGATATTGCAGATTTTTCTTTCCACGTTTGTCTTCTTACTCATAGGTTTTGTGACTCATAACTTCATTTCTA